>NW_019723301.1:264224-395585 GCF_002891405.2 Cryptotermes secundus
TTCGTGCTACATGCCCTGCCCACCTCATCCTCTTTGGCTTGATCAGTCTAATTATTCTTGGAGAAGAGTACAAGTTATGGAGCTCCTCATTATGTAGTTTTCTCCAACCTCCTGTCACTTCATCCCTCTTCGGTCCAAATATTCTCCTCAACACCCTGTTCTCAAACACCCTCAGTCTGTGTTCCTCCCTTAATGTCAGAGACCAAGTTTCACACCCATACAGAACCACAGGCAAAGTTATAGTTTTGTATATTCTAATGTTTATATTTTTGACAGCAGACGAGAAGACAAAAGGTCCTTGACTGAATAGTAGCAAGCATTACCCTTGTTCAATCACCTCTTAATTTCCTCCTGAATCAGGTTTCGATCTTTTATCGTTGTTCCCAAATATCTGAACTGTGTCACATTTTCAGAACATCTGTTTCCTATCTTTATGTCATGATTTTGCCCTGCATTTTGGTGACGAGACAATAACATATACTTAGTTTTCTCTGTGTTTACTTCTAGACCAACCTCTTTACACGCGTCAATTAAAGTCTGTGTGTTTTTCTTTATGGTATCTACATTAACACCCAGTAGATTCACATCATCGGCGCAGACCAATAGCTGATGCGTCCCGTTTAATTTCAGTCCCACCTGGTTTTCCTGAACCTTCCTAATGGCATATTCTAAAGCAAAGTTGAAAAGGAGTGGCGATAAAGCATCTCCTTGTTTTAGACCATTCTGGATAGGAAATTTATCAGACAAATGTTTACCTACACTGACTTTACTATACGTTTCGTTTAAACACATTTTAATCAACCTAACTACTTCTAAAACATATTAAAATTTATAGTCTCCGAAATCTAAGGAACCTAATATATCTATCTATCTGCGTCTCCATCCATCTACCTATCATCCATCCGTCTGTGGCTCTACAGCCTTTTGTTGGACCTTGGCCATTTTTTCAGTTTTTTTAATCCATACACAGTCGGTACGACTCCTTGGACGTGGGGTCAGCCCATCGCAAGGCACGCAGAACAACAAAGACATACAATAAAAGCAAAAAGACATCCATGCCTCAAGTGGGATTTGAACCCACGATCTCAGTGTTCGAGCGGACGAAGACAGTTCATGCCTTATACCACGCGGGCACTGTTATCTGCAAACCTACTTTATAAGAACCATTAAACGAGCGGAAACATGTTACTCTTATATCATCTAGATTTTGTCGTAAATTGTAAGGAGACGGAATTAAGCAACAAAGAGACGTTACGTCATTGCAAAAGAAGAAACGATTTGAGTATAGAAATAAAAATTATTAAAGTCGCCAAAATAGAGTAGCTACAGTGACATGTTGCTGTAACAATTGTAATTAAATTTGGTCTATGTGTTTCTATAATAATGATATATACAGTTAAACCCCAGGCGGAGAGGCAAACCTACAACCGCAAGCCACTCGAATCTGATAAGAGATGATGTTATTTAGCAAGCAAAAACACACGCCTTTAAATGTAATATAAAGAGCTAAACATTTGTAAAGAATAGTTTATGTCTGCTTTTAAGATATTAGCGACAGTAATTAACGACTGCTCTCAAAGTGCAAGAAGAAACAAGTTTCGAAACCCAACCGTAAGCTGTGAAGGACATGCAATAACCGCCCTGCTTTAAATGTCAGGCCGACGCTTAATTGTTACGCTTCTGGGACAGATATCTTTATTTTTAGAACAATGATTTTATGGCTCCATCCCACGTTAATGAAAGGGAAAACTTTAAAAGTATTAAGTAATTAATAGTACATAGAGTTTGTATGTGATTGAATAGCGACAGCACGTGAAAAATAATCAAGCAAACGAACGGGAAGAATCACTACCTAGATTATGGAAATATGAAGCTGTTTACTGGTTCGCTTTTCACGTCTACTGTTTAGCACCGCTTTGTATTTATCCAAAGAATTCTGGCGATAAGTGATACATTACACGATGACGGATTTACAAGAAAATATCGCTGATTAATATTTCTTTTAAGGGAATAGTCTTACAATTGAAAATTCGTGCTTCACGTTTCCACATCGTCCCTTCGACATTTGTGAATTCCAGGCTCTTCTCCCCTTTGCAGTGAAGATTCTGCAGTAAAGAATTGGTAGATGTCAGGGTTCGCATCCGCAGTCTTTACATATTAAGCCCGAAAGCTGCGATAGTACCGTACATTAGGCTGCGACGGTTTCCTCTTTTCTTATTAATTCAACTTCACAGTCATAATCTCCACAGGACATAATAATGTTGCCACGATTTTGGGTTCTGCGTCACTTATAGACCGGTTTTGGATTGGATGATTGGATTTATTGACACCTGATTCATTCAACTGGGGACTACGGGCAATTATAGTACTACCTTTATTTCCACACTTAACAAGTTCACAGTTACACACACACAAAGGTTCTCAGTCTTCAATAGTCGTATCCTGGCAACGGATTTATAAAAGTCTCAATGTCACTGCAGCACACGTGAAGTCTTCTTCTCACAGTCTAATTCCTTTCTTGCCATCATCTTCTTAATCACTTTAGACTGCCGATTCTCTCGGTTCTATCTCCAGCTGCTTCGAAGCTCATATTCTGGCAGGATGACATATCGAAACTCAACTAACTCTTCTCAACTGAACTCTTCTTTATAATCACTTTGCATGGACCACGCAGAAAACACAGCCTGTCTATTGTTGGGAAGGCGTGTTTACAGTGCCCTTGCATAGCATAGGAAGTTACTCGATCGTTGCCGCGGGAATATATTTACCGAGTCGTTGCCTTACAGTGAACGTCTATTCTGACTTCACTATTCCGGTTTTCTGGCATAATGTTACAACATGCATAGGTCTATCTATTTTATATTTAATTCTCATAGTGTAGTGAAAAGGCCACAATTAGAATTTAAAAAATGTTTATTTATGATTTGTTTAACGACACTGTAAGAGGCTCACACTCTATAGCGTCGAATGGTAGGAAAATTAGTAAATACCTAATTGGAAAGAATGTGGGAAAAAAGCGGTAATGGCCAATTTCGAGGTCCTATTCCAACATGTACCTTGAGAGACTGAGGAAAAGCACAAGAACCTTAATTAGGATAAACGGTGCCCCATCCGAGATTCTGACCGCATGTTGTTTTTATGCGTGTGATGTTATCACTTGATAATACGTGTTGCTTTTAAGCACAGCTACAATTTCAGCCTCACACTGAACCATGTCAAATTCCCAAACTTCTTTCTTATGGAATTCAGTTTCTTGAGAGGTATACGTAAATTATTTTCTTATGCTGCTTTGCCAACGTTAAAAATGAACACAAAAAACGCAGATAGGAGGAACACAGAATAGATTCTAAGAGGTTTGGATTAGCTGTTTCTAATGGAACTAACAGAGTAGGTGTCTCCCACTCCTCATCTGAGGAAGGAAACAGATTCAATTTCCGAAAAGTTGTGTTCTTTAGTGTTCTTTAAAATACAGCACGACGGACACAGTCCAAACACCCATTATTCCCGAAGGAAGAATAAATTCACCAATTTTCCTTCTGTATTACATATAATTTGTTATCAAATACATATGAAATTATTTTTTGCAACCACTGAAACAGAAATTCGGTTTGAAAGTAAGAATGTCTCTAGCGTTAGTAATTGAAACCCAAGGTTATCACCTTGTATTGTCGTCATGAGCTGATTAGAATAGTAACCTTGACGATCAGTATAGCTGATAATAAGCCATTAGTTGCTAACCGTACTGTCTATTGTAACCACAGCGATGTTGCTACACTGCACCCAGAGGCCCAGAATGTTGGCACCGCACGTCGGTACGTTTACACGAGCCATCAGCACCAAAGGTGCGCCATTTCCCATCATGCAAGGCAACAAAATAGTGCATGTTAGATTGTGACTAAAGAAGTCACAATCCAACAACATAACCAGACACAATTCCCAGCAGACCTCCCAACACACACGACTAAATAACAGACTGAAAGAAATGTGCTACATACTCTGTGTTCCATGCATTTATACATCATAACTCTATATAATCCAACTGAAAGCCGTTGTGTTACGTAATTTCACGCACCACGCACAACACACCATAACTCTACAATCACAACAGCATAACACACAAATAATATGCAACGAATACATCGAGGAAAATATACACAACGAAACTGCTCGTAGCTTCAGATTTGTAGCATCGTCAATAAAAGGAAAAAAAAAAAAACACAACTCTTGAAATATGTTCAGCTTGAAGTGTTTCGTAGACGAAATTTGCCAAAGACCAGTGAAATGTAAAATCTTGTTACGACCAAAACCTACGTTACATATTTAGGCTACATCCTACGCCCTCTATATACAGGGTTATTCATAAGTCCGTGAAACATTTTAAAAATTCACAACAAATAAACTATGCATCGGATCATGGTAATTCTTACGCCGATAGAGAATGAATCTCTCCAAGTTTTTTTTTCTTCTGGAGGTTTGTGAAGGATACTGTCTTTGTGCCTCCATTGCCTGCTAATCTAAAGGATCTTCTCAACCGTATCACCGCTGCTGTGGCTATCGCATAATTATCTGCCTTATCAGCAAAGGTCGACACATTGAGAATCTGTGAACTGTGTAAAAAGAACTTGGTGAGTTTTTCTCTATTTCAGTGTAATAAAATTTTGTATCCGTTGCGTAGTTTATTTATTGTAAATTTTCAAAATGTTTCGCGGACTTACGAATAACCCTGTATATACAAATTTTATACAGAGCTACGTATTTTAAGTACTATACGCACGGCACATGTAATCACTCACTGGAAATTGATCAAATTTCCAACTCAATCTAAATTCATGGATTTGACTTTTTATTACTAAACGTTTCGCCTAATGATCAATATTTGATAGAAAACACGTCGAGATTTTAAGAAATGAAAGAATTAATGGGTTACTACTGATATACCATCCATTAATATTGTGTAGACGCCCAAAAAGATAATAGTACAGGCATGATAATACATGGCAGGATGCAGAAATTAAATTCTAGCACAACAATAGTTGAGGGGTCAGCGGGAAATCTCACCATGCTTTGTGTAAGATTTCATGCCATTACCTTGTTCTCTCTTGTAAGATTTGAGGTTTTCACGGCGGTCACTATGAAGAAAGCAATCTTCTGGGATGTGGTGTTAACCGACGTTTCGGGGGAACGTATCGCCTCCATCTTCAGGGCAGGAGGAAAATAAGAAAATCCGCAAACGAAGAGACCTCCTACCCTGAAGATGGAGGCGATACGTTCTTCCGAAACGTCGGTTAACACCACATCTATACGGCGCCACATCCTAGAAGACTGCTTTCTTCTTGTTCTCTCTTCTCCCTTTTCCTTTCCATTTCTGCGTGTTTTCGAACGATACATCGAGGCTGACTTTTAAAGCCATCTCTCATTAATGACACCAATAAATAGCCAATCCTGAACCGTTTCCTTTATGTTGTATACCACAGCTCATATACCAAGACAGTATTATCAGTATTCACAGCGCAAACGCTATAAAACGGAAAAGAAAAGCTTCTCTCTCCTTCATGACCTGTTACGTAACTTTCTTTTTGCAACTTTTTAACGCTCGACAGTTCGTTGGTATGGTAACCTGAAATTGCTCAGTTTCAGACCTTTCATCTTACTGTACATTTCCTTTCATGTATAGAATGCTATACGTAGATAGTTTAATATAGCGCAGAAAAGTCGTACTGCTGTAGAGCGCCCTGATAAAATATAGAGGGAGGTTGACTTATACGCAGTGGAAACTCAATACACATATTCTTTTGTATCTTCTTAAAGGCGATCTTCTGCTGAAACGTTGAAGTATTCATTTCTCTGCAGAGTTACCTACTATGCTCGAGAAAAATATATTTCTACAGCATGAGCAATTATATTGTACCTAAATATGTATTTTTCTACATGTAGACCTATTAGCTCTTGAAGAATTACGTCATCTAGGATGTGGCGCCGTGTAGATCTTGTGTGAACTGACGTTTCGGATGAGCGTATCGTCAGGGCTCAGCCTGCAGCCACCTGTTTATACTTGTTTCTCGCTGGCGGATTCTTGTAACATGAAGATGAAGGCGATATGTTCCTCCGAAACGTCGGTTTGTACTCGGCGGCACGTCCCAAAAGACGGAATTCTTCATAGTCAACGCCGTGAAAACCTTAAATCTGACCTATTATTTAATGTCTGAGGATTCTTCGTTTAAATAATGTTGAGAAAAAGAGATTTCTGTATTGCCTTTGTTGTTCTCGGGAGACAGATATTGATTGATGATTAAACATATTCGAAAATGAATGCATATAGAGTCCCTTGGTCAAATTATTTCAAAAGTCGTATAAGGGAAATGTGTGTCGAACATAAAATGTATTACATGTTTCTCTACACCTTTGTTCAAAACTTTTTCCGTTCTCATACTTAAGAGGTACGCGCAGAAACGCATGCGTGTCTTCATATAAACCATCCGTTATTTTTATCCGACTTCAACCAAAATTAAATTTTAGTACATCCGCACTTCACTATCAAATTGTATGCAAATCCATCCATCGTTTATCGAGTTGTTAATGGGTACGGACAGACGGAAGTAACGAACTTAATAGCAGTTCATCAGGGTTACCTAAAAATGGAGTAAACCGGAATCTATCTAAGAGACTGAAGTTGCAAAGTTTTAGTCTATATCATCCACCTTCAGTCATAAAATCTTGTAACGATACATCGAACAATACAAGTCACAAAATAATTTTGGGATGGTTTCCTTCTTGCATCATACAAGATCGAATGTTTCCGCTTATGTGTTATTTATGTTAAGATGTGAGCTTATATAGGCGACTCCATATATAAGCTCTTTTGCTTTAAGTTAGGCCATACTGTAGCACAGCCAGGGAAACTGATATGGAGTGATGTTACCCCATCCTCAAGTGTTGTAAAATTCAACATGTCGACAACTGGCAAATAAAACGGCTTTATATAGGAGCAGAATGCTTATGCATGCTGAGAACAGTGTTTGTCGCGACAGTGTCACGTGCAGCCACGCCGATAAACGTTTATTTTTCTGCTTTTATTATTACATATTTCTTGACGCTTACGGACGAGCGATTATTAGTGCGAAATGAAAATAAGTTAATGATCGCAGTGAAATCCTCGAACCTCATATTGATAGTAACGTATTTAAGGAATTGTATTTATTTCTCTGTAACCCTTCATGAGGCCTTCAAAAGGTCGGGTGTGCTGATAAATATTGCACTGAACAAGAATTAGGGATGAAGAAAGTCGTCTTCTGGGTTTAGGCACCGTGTATTCTTCGTTTTGGCCGACGTTTCGGAGGAAACACGGTGCCTAAACCCAGAAGACGACTTTCTTCATTGTCATCGCCGTGAAAACCTCAAAACTTACAAAGAATTAGGGATATTTGACAGCTGAATTAAGGCCATCCTCTACCAGTTACAAAGTCCATATCAGAGTTAAACTTGTTGGCGTCCACTTTACTAATCAGTGACTTTAAATGCGTGTGAACTTACATTAAATATGATTAATTAATTATTATTGTTCGTGTTATTTAATGGCGCGATATCAGTGGAAGAAGTTATCTGCAGCCACGGAACAAAGTTGTTGTTCTTATTTATAAGTTTCTGCACCTATAAACTCTATATGGCAGGCCTATTCCAAAAATTATATATATGTTCGGAAACCTAAAGGCATGACTCTCGGAAGTCTGAGTCAGTCGGAGAATACAAATCAATTGAGCCCAGGGTTTCCAGGTCCTGTGTCACAAGACTGGATTTACGACAAAGCAGCTTTGCTGAACATAGAGTTTCCCTAGATCCTGCTGTTAAGTTCCCCCTTTTTTTCACTGTTAAAGCCATCCAAGGGAACTACAAGTTGATTCTGAAGTTACAGCTGCTGACCGCGATCACCCTGATGAATTCGGTATAATAATTGTAGTTACAGGCTTACCTCACATGACCCGAGAGAGATTACTCGGAATGGAACAGGTCAAGATAAGAGATATGAGGTGACTGCAACTTAACTAACTCCATGAAGCACAAGTCGTCATGAAAGGCAAATAGTCGCTCAGATAATCAAGCCATCTTGAGCCGCATGATTCCAATCTAAATCCTAGAAGGCTTCTTCTTTGTGACCAATTTTAATATTACTCTCTCATCTACGCATTGATCTGCCAAGTGGCCTCTTCTCTGTTTTCCCTTCGCATGCCTTGTACTTACCATGCTTGTTACATGCTTTGCCCACAATTTTTTAAAATAAATTTCGTCATCCCTATCAGCGTGTCTGTCTGGCGGTATGCTGAGGCCTCCTGCTGTGGTTGCACGAATCCGAATATAGACTGGTATTTAGAGACTTAATAAAATGTTGCAGTCAAACTAAACTTCGGCTCAAAGTGGGTAATTTGACATGAAATCGAATACATATAAGAAAATACTGACTTACTGAAAAGCCAGCATTTAAGATAGAAGTTGCAGCCATTAAAGACAATTTATATATTAATCTTGTTGTTTTATTCAAGCAATGAATTGAGCTTCAACAATACACACAAATGTTTATGAGGCGTGCTTTCTTGTTATATTCACTCGGTGTGAACTTTGGGAATTTCATTCCATTTTCTCCGAAAGCTAAGAAACCATTTATAAAGGCACACTACTAGTATGTCACGAACCTGCCGGAATTGCGTTCTCTTTCAGAAAATCTGAGACACAAGGGAAAATGAACGAATGTGCTTAAGCAAAGAAACTTTCTAATACCCGAAAGAGGCCGTGCCATAGCTCAGGCGGTTAGTAGCTGGCTTCCCACCGCGGCGGCCCGGGTTCTAGACCGGGTCTGTTCATGTGTGATTCGTGGTGGACAAAGTGGCGCTGGGGCAGGTTTTCTCCGAATATTTCGGTTTCGCCTACCAATTTTCGTTGCACCAATTGCTCCACAATCACCATAATCTATCACCTGGGGCTGGTACCATTGGCCAGTAGTGGCCGCAGCACCAAGTGGACTCGGTCTCACACCTCTAATAATAATAAAAAATAAATTAATTCTTTATTATTTATGTGCTGAGCCAACAGCCGTAAGGCCAGTTACAGACACAGTACAGTGTACATAGAAGTAGTTACATACTGGACAAACACAACATAAAGTCAGGCTTATTAAAGGTAAATATTGGAGGAAAACAAAACAGTACAGTGTAGATAGAAGTAGTTACATACTGGACAAACACAACATAAAGTCAGGCTTATTAAAGGTAAATACTGGAGGAAAACAAATTAATGCATATAATTAAACAAACAAAATAATTATAATATTAATATAATTATCACAAATCTAAGTTGCTATTGACAACGGAGAAATGAAAATTACAGATACTTAGAAATAATAATAATAATAATAATAATAATAATAATAATGAAACACCCCCAAAATTGCCGAATCTACAACTCACGTTGAGGACTGGTTGAAAACTAAGCTACAAATGCACCTTATTACAGAACATCATAACTATAAACAATACGACTATAGTATCATTGACTTTCATGTATACAGTTCCATCAAATTAAATTGAATCTTAAAGTATGAAAATTTATTTTATTACATCGTGTGTTTAAATTAAGGGCGGTAGTTTTCTGATACTTTTTTGTAAGTTAGTGAGTTACTAAAAGTTGAAATGGTCCTGTGTGTTATAAGGCAATGGAAAATGAAAATAGTTTCACTTTCAAATTTTTAGACTAAGTCAATTCTTGAGTTATTTTTCGACTTCGCGCTCCTCCCTTCAAGAGGCACCAGTAACCCAATTTTAGATTTTCTTTTGCAAGCAAGGAGGCATATGAAGTTCACGTGCGCACGTATGAGCAGCAGAGACTCCGTCTCTCTCTTTTATTACAAGTCATGTTTACGTTTTGAAATTCTTTGGCTTGTGGCCATTATCTGCGCTGTTTCTGGTGATTCACACTTCGGATTTCTGTGGGCCAAATCTTGACGTCGAGATAGGCAACCAAGTGCCAAGAACCTCAGCGACTGATTTGGCTACTTGACCGTGATGTACTGCGCTCACTACTACGGGTTTAAAATCGTACCACCGCGACCTTCCTTAGCCGCTTCTTTGCGTCTTCCGCCAGGCGAGCACCATCTGCCGAACTCTCCCGACAGTACCAAACTGCAGTCACCCACTGATGCTATTTGTATTCCAGCCGATGAAGCTTGCTCTCGGCTGCCCTCATTGCATTCTCTATGACTTACCTCTGCCCAGAGATGAGTAGAAACTGTAAAGCCATGAAGATCCCAGTATCAAACTGTACGGGCCCAACAAGCAAATAGGAATAACCACAGCTACTAATAATTCATAGAATGATTTGACTACAACGTCCAGTGCGACACAAATGTATATATCATCATCATTATCATCATCAGTAATCTGTCAAGACGACAGGTCCACAGTCTCTTTCAAAACAATTCCTCCACTTAATGCGATCTAGAGCTTTCTCCTTCAAATGACAGTATCCTCTTCTGTCCCCAAGGTCATCCAGCATCTTCTTACGTCTTCTTCCTCGTCTTCTTGTCACTTCTATCCGCCCATCTATCTTTCCTTCGATAGCTTCTTTTAGAAGGCAGTTTCTGCGTAAAACATGACCAATCCAATTAGCCTTCCGTTTTCTTATTTCATGTAGGATATTCCTCTGCTCACTGACTCTAATTAACACTTCTTCATTTCTCACATAATCGGTCCAACTGATCTTCTCCATTCTTCTCCAACACCACATGTATATATATATAGGGTGTAAATATATAAGTGTTACAACGCTCTGTGGTAGATAGATGGGTTCAATCTGATCATATTTTATTAATACACCCATGTCCGGAAACGCTTCCTTTTGTTATTAAGGGCCACAAAATTTCCGATAGGATGCATGAGTTTTAGGGGATGGTATCGTTGTTTTACACTATAAAATCTGCTCAAAATGATGGCCGCCGACTTCATTGCATATCCTGCACCGCCTGGCTATGTTATGCTGAACTCACTGAAAGATCCCCGGCATTTTCCGGATGGTTTCAGCTGCTACTGCAATTCTTGCCACAAGATCATGTTGTGTCTCCACTGGAGTCTCGTACACCAGGCTTTGCACGTACCCCCAGAGAAAGAAATCCTGTGGAGTCAAGTCAGGGGAGCGAGGGGGGTCAGGTTATTGGGCCCCCCACGTCAATCCATCTGGTGCCAAGGGTTTCATCCAAATATTCACGGACGACATGAGTGCAGTGTGCTGGGGAGCCATCATGCTGGAACCAAATTTCACGACGGACTTCCAAAGGCACCGCTTCCAGCAGCTCGGGTAAAGTCTCTTGGAGAAATGTTAGGTAAATGTCACCAGTAAGCCACAGAGGTAAGAGGTAAGGGCGTCCTCCACATTTCAGAGGCCCTAGCGCGTAAACAAAGGGTTTCCGGACATGATTGTATTAACAAAATGTGATCAGATTGAACCCTTCTATCTACCACAGAGTGTTGTAGCATATATACATATAGTTACACTCTGTATATGATGCCTTTACATGTTTCGGTTAATTAATGACCATCTTCAGAGTTAACCGAAACATGTAAAGGCATCGTATATACCTCGTGTATATATATATTTGAGTCACACTGGAAGGTGTAATCAGATCATTCTATAGTAATGTCTAGTGTGGCGGACCAGAATGTATAAAGGTAAACTTGCTAATCATTCAGTTATCCCACGTTTGGTCGCCATTCGTTTTATACCTTCACCTTCTTTCATTAAAATCATACAAAAAATAACCGCCTACTTTGTGAATTACTTTGTGGAACGTTCCTATATGTACGAGTATAACCCGAAAGGTAACCAATCTTTTTGTGGCAAACACAAACTCCGTGATTTTAGTCCGCAAGCGAACTATACTGACCGAGCGACCGCCGCTTGTCGGCGAAGTTAGTGCCAACTTTTGCGGATAGAGGGTGTCGCGTGGTCAGCGCAACGGATCCCCGTGGCCGTTAATTTCGGTTTTCCAGACCGGAGCCGCTATTTCCTCAATTATCATCACAAGGCTGAGTGGACCCCGTTCCAGACCCACTACTTCTCAGAAAAAAATCTGGTAGCGCCGGGAATCGAACCCGGAACTCTGGATCTGTAGCCAGGAATTCTGACCACTAGACCACAGAGGCGGTCTTTTTGTAGCACTAACTTGTAAATTTGTTTCCGTTCTAGCAGTCACTTTTGAATTAGTGAATAATCTTCGCCGTACTTGGTGATGCTTGGTGAAGGAAACAAAACGTTCCCAGTCACACCGTGGTTTCTGAGTACGGATACTTGGTAAAACAGTGCAGCTTATGAAATTACTTTCACTGAGCAAGAACTGCTACACACCCTTCTCCAGCAAGTCATTTAAAATTTAACGAGCTCTTTCTCTTTTCTTCCGTAACTGGAAATACAAATATTTTGCTGAGCCTTATAGAAATATTTGTTTTGTTGTCATTTATTTAACCTGAGAAGGAGTTTTTAAAGTTTAAAATGGCTGTTGGATTGCATGGGCAACAAACAGATTCGGCGAGAGTCTCGTCCGGCCGGCAAAACCAATTTTCTCAACCCACTCAACAGTTCCTTATTCCAGAGCAGAGTGACAAAGGTTTTGTTTATGCCGGTGTACTTAGCTTAATTGCAAGAGGAAATGAAACTGACATATTGGTACTAGTGGAATTGGGTAGTGAGGGCCGGTGCCGTTTCTGTTCAAGGAATCGATGTGCAGGTTATGCAAGTGAACTGCTATAAAGCCAATAAGTTAGACCTGTATATATCTAACGACGCTTGTTGATTTTATCCGAAGTTCTCAAAAAACAAGTTCTTATACTTGCATGTTGATTAGAGTTAAAAAGCTGGTGGTTGCGTGGAAAGGGCTGTTCAGTGGATCCTGTAGCTGTTTTACCCCTAAATATCACCATCAGGGTTGAAGGGAAAGATTGCGGATGCTGCATTCAGAGCACAAAAGGGAAGACAATGGAAATAATTTGCAGTGATTAATTTCCATGAACACGATGAGAAGCTCTTGTAAGAAATCACACAGCATTCACAAAGTTTCGTCGTATTTGCTAGTAAAGTGACGGGTTCGAAATGGCGACCGTCATTCAGACTTCGACAGGGGCACTGAAACATTTATATCTACAGCAACATGTGTTAAACGGTTACTTAGTATCGTGTTCAACGAATATTCTTTCCCTGGAGGATAAAGTGAACAAAGTCTGGAGTTATCCGCTCACGTCTTAGTTGAACAATTGCTTAAGCTCCAGAGCGACGAACTGGAGGATTATTGTGAATGATAAATTTGGAGACAATGTGGAAGGAAGCTGATGGCGGTTATTTCAAGGCGTATTTCTAGCCCAGCGTGTGGTCAGAGGAAGTGAGGAAAGCAACACGCCACACAAGACAAGGCAGTAGGTCTCTGGGAGGAGAATGGATCCGCGACCATAACGATTACAGGGTGTGAGTACTAACTGCTCAATAAAACCTTTCGGTAAGAATACTTGGAATTATATAGGATTACTATAAATTATTCATTCGTTTTTAAGGCGCTATATTTTCCAAAGCATTAGATATACAAATATGATTAATATATAAAAATAACCGTAAACTCATCAAGTTTTCTTCGCAGTGTACAAATATTCTATGTATGTCCCTTGGGTCATACGACACACGTCCAGGCGGTAGTCGAGCTCGTTCCACACATTTTGTAGCATTTTCCTGTCAATGGTCATCACTGCAGCATCGATGCGTTCCCTCAGCTCTACTAGTGCTCTTGGCAGTGTCCTTAAATTGCCGATACCACCCCAAAATGCTTTGTTTACATGGCGGTTCTTTTCCATACTCTCTTTTGAATGGGCGTTGCACTGCCATAACAGACGAACATCTCACATATTGCAACAAACAAAAACTCTTTTCTTGCTTTGTCGCCATTCTGTAAAGGCACTGAATTCATGCTACCAACTGGTGCATGTAATATAAACTTGGTGAGTTTTGGTTCTTTTTATATATGAATCATATTTGTATGTGTAATACTTTGGAAATATATAGCGTTTTAAAAACGAATGAATCATTTATAGTAGCCCTGTATATCTTCACATCTCCAAACGTAGCCGGTCACAGTAGGCGAGCGGTCTAAGGCACGAACTGTCTTCTCTCGCTCGGAAGCCGGGATCGTGGGTTTGAATCTCACAAAGGACATGGATTTTGGTGTGTGTATGTGTTTATTCTAAGTTTGTGTTGTACCGTCTGTAAAAATGATCATGAAGCTGAAAATCAGAGGTCAGGGTCCAAGGGGGCTGTAGAGCTAGTAAAAAAGAATATCCAAACATTCTCATGGTGTGATGTATAGGTGCAAAGGCGGATTGCCATTATCGCCATATAGCTTATCCGCAATAAAATTCAGATTTTGCGATTGAATTGTGTGAACAGGAAAGAGAAACTATGACGTTCTGGCTAGGCTGATGAACTCTGTTATGAAGTAAATGTAATATTGAGCGATAAATATCATACCCCGTTTTATGGCAAATCTCTGGGTCAGACAAAATATAACGGCGGATCTATGCTACTTTCAACATGCAGTCGGCTACATTTGCATTACTGAAGCGTGCATAATGACCATTGTTCTTACTCGTGACGCTGAATTTCGTTTTGACACAGCTACTAAAATAACTCATCTGTGACAAAGTTTTATTTGCAGTACATACATGTATTATCAATCATTAAAAACAGTGTTTCATGTCAGAACTTGCTAATAATGGTCATTTCAAATTACAGGCTTCATAATATGTTCATATTAATTACGCTGCACTGTATCTATGTTATGGCATAATTACATATTGCAGAATTTTGGAATTTAAATTACACTATTATAAGCACCTCAAAGAGCATGAGTGTCCCGAAAATTATTGATGAAAATTCGGAAAACTCTGACTGTTGGGCGTCATATTAGGCATATAGGAGCGAAATAATTAGCTAGCTTCATGGAGCTGAGCCCTCTATAAGAAACCGCCAGTTATGAATCAACTCAAGATTTCCCCAAGATTTTAAGGAACACGAAGTTTCCTTACCGTGTTCGCAAGAGCCCTCCACTGGTTCCTAGCCTGAGCCAGATCAGTCTAGTACATACCACCCGATCCTATCTCTCTAAGATGCATTTTAATATTATCCACCCACCACTAGAAAGACCAAGACATAGGTATGTCTTGGTCTTTCTAGTGGTCTCAATTTTTGTCGTTTTCCCCACCAGTATCCTATATGCATTCCTCTTCCCCACTTCTTCCACTGATCAGGCAATTCTTCCTTATTCCAAATAAAATGAATGAGCTTATGCATCTCAGACCATAATATTCCACCTCCTGCTTGAATCAGTTCTGACGGAATTTGATCACTTCTGGACATCAAATTTTCAATAGCAATTTCGATATAAAGAGGGATAGGATCAGGCACTAACGGCTCAGCCTAACATCACTGACTCTATGTACATTCAATAATTGAGAGAAGTAGTTCTTCCGCCCATTCAAAATGTTGTGGCTCTCTGCAAGTAGATCACCATTCTCATCCTTCACTAAGCCACTTCTAGGTTGGTAACCCATCTTAAAGTCATTTATTCCTATATATACAGGTCTCTAATGTACTTGTTCTTTCTGTTCGCTCATCAATTTTGTCTTTCAGATATTCTTCCTTTTTATTCCCGAAATGCCTGTTGGTTTCACGTTTTATATTTTCCAGATTATCCCCATTTATTTCGCTTGGATCCTGTAACCACTGCACTTTGGCTTGTTTCCTGTGGTTCAGTAATTCTGAGCATCCTTCGTCGAACAATGGCTAAGTGACCCCACAAACAAAAACAAAATTCCGTGGCTTTAGTCCCAAATTGAACTATACCGGCCGAGCGACCGCCGCTTGTCAGCGAAGTTAGTGCCAACTTTAGCGGATAGCGGGTTTCGCGTGGTCAGCGCAACGAATCCCCACGGCCGTTAATTTCGGTTTTATAGACCAGAACCGCTACTTTTCCATTGAAGTAGCTTTTCAGTTATCCTCACGAGGCTGAGTGGACCCTGTTCGAGACCCAATACTTCTTATAAACTCTGGTACCGCGGGAAATCGAACACGAGACTTCTGGATCGGATCTGTAGCTATGAACTCTGATCACTAGACCACAGAGGCGATCAACCATTATTGACAAATCCAGCGGGATAATCGTTATTTGAGGAAATTATATACACAGCCAATGATCACAAGCTTCGATTATTTTTCACAAACTGATGTGTAACTCTGGCGCCCACCCTTAATATTTACAACAGCGAAGGCAAGGTACTTATTGTCCTTTCACATGTTGGAAAATTTAGAGTTCCCTGTATATTGAACCTTTAGGAATTAACCACAAAGAACTCTTGGGTTTCTAGTTGCAGAAAAGTGTTCAGAGAAGTGTGAAGTGCAAACTGCACGTTTCAGTACTTACAAGTATAATGCTAAATCTTGTTAAATTCTATTAATTCCATTCTGCTCTTAATTGGATCACGACTGCAGACTGTTCAGTGTCACTGAACACACGAAGGGAACTTATTCCTTCGTTTCACTTTCATAGTTTATAAGAAGAGGAAGCTTAATGTATGGATCATTCCACATAATGTGATTACGCCTTTCTCTAGAATTTGGTTAGAAATCAATGAAAATAACACAGACCAGTTTTCCTTTATTTCCGGATCTGCCGGATGAGGAGGAAGAAAAAAGTATTAACGACATTATACTCGATCTAGAGTTCATAAGAGACTGGTGAGTCTCACGGAATTTTATTTCCAACTGTGTCTCCCGTTCGCAGTCAAATCTTTCGTTTCTCTGTCGCTCATTCATTTTTATTGTAGTTATATAAAAATAAGATAAAGTTGTCGCTGTGCTTAACTAATTAAGCACTAGGCCATGAAGGCGTATATGGGAGTGGATGTATAGATCCGCATTTTCTTGACCTCGGCACTAGTTGAACGTGAGTGGTAAGCTTCACGCCCCGTTCGCTTTACCCCCTGGGAAATGGCCCTCCGTACACATTGGATAAGAGGTCGGCTGGAACCCAAGTCGGTCTGGACGATGCGGAGAAAAGAAAATTCTTGACCCTACTGAGACTCAAACTCCGACTCCTCGATCGCCCAGCTCGTAACCAGTCCCTATACCGACTGAGCTATTCCGGCTGCAATTGTAGTTATCTAACGTTACAAAATTATAGTGAAAAAGGATAAGTGTAGAGGGCTAAGCAAGGAAACTGCTTACAGGATGGGAATTTATCTGCAGTGTAAAATGTTTACATATGTACTTCAAATATTTGAGGGCCCGGGGATGACACATAGGCTACCCGTGAGGGTACAGACGAATGCACTGACAGACGTACGCTTGAATGCTAATAGATGATCACACAATTTTGCTAACTCGCAGAGAAATGCATGGTCCTCCTTCTTCTTCCTTCTTAGCTTAGTTACCTTCGTGCGACCTCAAACGAGGTATTGTCACCTCAGGTGACGTTATCACACCTGTGTTGCCTCATGTGTTTGCCCCGCGATCTACAACGACCTTGTTTTATTCCAATTTGTTTCATCTCATTTTTAAGACTCGTCACGTTGCAAGGAATGACTTGTCGGTACTGTTTGTTTCATTTGTTCACTTGTGACGAAATGTAAGGCATGTTGCCCAATTTAATTACAAAAGCAAGAAACCTTCGTATAAGTGCACGCTTCTATTTCATCTAAACACTAACAATCCTCTAAAAATCTGGCTGGTTCGCGCATTGTGCTGTAATGATGCTGGAAATCGTCCATTGCCTTAGGTACATTTGACACAAGCCCTAAATGACATTTCGTTTTTGGTTTTACTCCCATCTTTAAGCGAGTGGTTTTCATTATAGGTCTATTAAACATTTTTTTATTATTATGTATATAAAGAATCTGGGTGATGATTGGGATCGAATCTAGTACCCATTAAATTCACTGAGCACCAGAATACTGGCCTCAGTCGGTTAAGAAAATATCTTGACCCCGTGGTGAACAATGGTACATCACCATTTACACACTGGCCACTATTCTGAGCCTTATGAATCCCATCCAATCTCTCGTTTCCTACTGATGACCCATTTTAATATTTCCTTTCCTCTACGTCGGTGTCTTCCGAGTGGTGTCTTCCCTTCCCTTGTTGACTGTAATTCTGCAGGTATTTCTTATTTCTTTTAGGAATAATACGGGTACATGATAGACCCATTTCATCGTCCTTGATTTTATCAATGTAACAATACTCGGCGAAGACTGTGAGCCCCTCAGTACCAACTTGCTCCAGGTTACTGTTCCTTCTCCCGCCCGCTCTCTGTTCTCTGACACTCGTAATGCGTGTCCGTATCTTAATATGAGAGACCTAATTCAAATCCCGTTTTGTGCAGTGTACAAAAAAATATTTAAAAAATTAACTAGGCTCTGCCGAAGTTAACCTGAGCACAGTGTCCGCTCGGTCTAAGAAGCGAATTATTTTCGAGATCTCGAACACTGGTATCGTTGGTTCAGATCTTATTCGTGTCATGTATGTTCGCGTTTTTTCTGTAGAGCTGGAGGCTTTGGAACATGCAATCACCCTTCCAAGGAGTCCTAAGAATGCTTATGGTTCATAAAATATGAAGAAGAATTATAGATGTTAATGAGATAATTGTGACGGTCACAATGGCTGCGCAGCCTAAAGCATGTACTGTCTTCTATAGTTCGAACATTGGGATCGTGGCTTTGAACCCCACTTGGGGCATAAATGCATGGATGCATTTCCTCTGTGTTTATACTTCCTTGTGTAGGAGGGGCCTTGCGACGGTTGTTCCCCCATCAAAGGAATGGTACAAATTCCATTAAAATAAGATTCCGAAATCCTGAATGCGGGAGGTGTTTGACCACACGGGTCTGTTGCTTCATACAAAAAGGAAGATGGAGATAATTGTTTTGTTTGCTGTACATACTTTTGCAGAATTTGATATTAACAGATCATATCCGAGAGCATGAAACACAATAGAGTCCCTAAGTCCAGTCCGATCCGTACAGGTGCCCAGATCCCAAATGCGTGCCTTCCTTCGCGACTTATCTAATCTCTGTCTGATATTTTTCGACAACGGTGCGAGCCAATTCCAGTTGCATCTTCTGCCTGAGAATAACTTGAAGCAGAATACTGTTGCAAATTATTCGCTCTCTAATTCGCCCATTTACTGTGGGGTAACAGACGGTAGGGCACTGAGAGATGGGTTCAGAGTGCTTAAATGGGTGCGGGGAGGAAGCACAGGTCTTCTCTACTTTCAGCAAAGCTTACAACAGAAATAAAGTTCATAAAAATTATAGCATGTCACAGGAATGCTAGCACTGTAGGCCTATAAGCGTGTGTTCACGATTCGACTTTATGTAACGAGAATATCTTTGTCTTAGTCTTTTACTCAGAAGAACCGTGCACGGCACAAAATGGTAGTTGTTGAGCCACAAGATGCTGCAACAGAATGAAACGGCTCATATATCCACCGCCTAGTGATATTACATTAATGACGCTAGTCTGTTTACGTAGCACGCAAGGAGAAAACAGGAAATGCATGTGTCACATTGGTGTGGATCACTAGCAGGGAACAATATAATTGATAGTCTATGTCACGGATGATAAAATCTTCCGTTGAACAGCTGAATATTACCATCGGGGACAAAGGGCCAGAACAAAGTAACTATGTTACTTTCTTGCAGCTAACACGATAATACGGATAAACGATATGATCTTCAGGAAATCTTCGAAATTTCTTCTAATTCTATTGTACACAAGACCAAAAGCAGATAACTCTGAAAAGTAATTATACTTGTGTTAGGCATTGGCCCATAGGTCAGTAATATGTCATGCTTCAAATCACAATTTCCAGGACGAACTTCGGTGTTCAAAATGCAGCGGATGTGGAATATTCGTGCGCCTACAGGTTCTTAGATCCTAAAATAAAGTCTCTGAATTTCAGCAATTTTACCATTCCCATATTTACTTAAATACAGAGTACGGACAAACATACTTGAAGCGTGCACCACAGTTTACTGTAACACACATGCATACTGTCACGTATGAGAAGTTTGCGTGACGAATAATAATGGGTTCTAGAACTGATGATTGGGTTTATTGGTACTTCTTTACAATTACACTCAATTCTGACAGCTCACAATCACTGACTGCCTACGACTCGCTCCATTCCTTGCTGGACTACGAGAGCCTTCTCTTCCACTATGACGAATGACGAACGAAGAATTTCTGCATCCGCCTTGAACTGCCTTGAAGGACGATTGCGAATCTCTCACTAATCTCAGACTTGTCTCTAGTCTCTACTCACTTGAATCTCTACTCCCTGAGTTAATGAATCCACTGCCTTTTATAACGACTAGGCGGCTCATACAGAAGTCACCACGTCGAACATTTAATTGCCTCTGTTATTCTGTTAGTTGCCGCAGGAATCTTGTGTTCAGCAACTTGTCATCTGGTAACGACTCATCGTTACTGTCTGTTGTAGTGTGAACGTGATTTGTAGGCCGTCGCTCTGCAAAGGACGTCTGGCTTCGGTTACACTATTCCGGTTTCAGCCGTCGCGTCACAGTACTTTAAGGTTCAACGTAAACGGGGGATATGAATAAAGACTGGGCGCAGTCGTACTGTTACTTTTGAGGAGTACCCATTTAGCAGGCCATTCTGGTGCTGGTTGATTATGCTACATAGTATCATTATACCCTGTAGAGTGTCATATGAAGGCGGCCACCATTTCGTTTCATTTCATCTCACCCGTCTCAGTACATTATCACAGAGTTCTCTCGCTACTGATGTTGATATTGATCGTAAGCGCGACCCCGTTGCGGGACGTTCACTCCGTATCCAGGGCAGCCTACTGCTGCCGACCTCGTCGCCGCTAGAATTGTGCTGTAATTGTCCCTTTTGATTCATTGCGACAGATCCCGTCCGCGTGTTCTCTCGCGCTCACTGTATGTAACAGGAAGTGTATATGTAACATCAGAATTAGTCACCAGCTTCGAAACTACCTGCCCTGCAACTGGAGCAGGTTCTCGGAACTGCCAGGGAATAGTTGTGAGCACCGGATGTATGAAGCTGGCGATGGTAGCTGCTTGCTCACTGTTGCTGTTACTGTTGTTTACGTTTTCACTTTCTAGTATACGCAGTACAGGCTATTTGAGAAAGCGCTGCAATGTTGACAAGATTCTGTCTCGAGATTTTGACGAATTTACACGTTTTCAATCCCATGAGCACGGAAAGGGGGTTTCAAATTAGCTGTCTGTCTATGGATGGACAGATATGCGCCTCGCTAGCGCCTTAACGATTGGATATTTGGCATTCAACAGTTTGTCAACCATTTTTTATTGCTAGTGGGGTGGGACTAAGTCCCTTGTACTGCGGCCACTTCTGGCCTGTTGTACCAGCTCCAGATGATAGGTGATGGTGATTGTGGAGCAATTGGTGGAATGAAGATTGGCAGGGGAAACCGAAGTACTCGGAGAAAACCTGCCCCAGTTCCACTTTTTCCACCACAGATCCCACTTGACCAGACCCGGGATCGAACCCGGGCCGACGCGGTGAGAAGCCAGCGAATAACCGCTTGAGCTATTGCGCGGCCCTTTGTCCACCACAGTTCGGTGCCTGACGGATATAAACACGGTACAGTCAAAAGAAAGGAGCCCCCAAGACAAAAATGACGATTTTTTCCCGAAAGTGCTGTAAATATTTTGATTAAATTTCAGTAGTTTATGGAGACCGTATTCCTAAATGACACTACACAGGTGGTGTCAACACAAATATAAGAAATAGAATTGTAAGTGGCAGTAGGATCCCAAATTAAAATTGACAATTTCGTTTAAACTGGATTAATCTGTCGGAAGGATTTCGGTATTCTGCCACCGACAATGGTCTACAAAGGAACAGTCGTTTCGTTGCCATGGTAACGTAGCCAAGGTCAGTCTCATAAAATGAAGTTATGTGCTATATTTTTCCACCGATTTTTAGTCAGTCTTAGTTAACCTTGCCGTCGTACCTCGACATTATATAATTTTTGCAAATGATAAAGCATTATTAAATGAAGCGCGATTTATAACATTTAACACAGTAGGCTAATAGCAGCATTCTCTCTTTACATTCAGGCCTCTCGGCAGTTATTTTATTGTCTCACCACGTTATTTTAACGTTTCCTTTATTCATAAACAAGAATAAACCCAGCAGCTGACTCGATGGATGTCTCTTACTACGAGTATCTGCAAAGGTCTCATTGCATTTTGGAAGTAAATGAATTTACTTTCAGATGATAAATGAAATCCACAATTTTTAAAGAAGCTATGGATATGTGAATAACGGTCCTGTTGAAGCGATTTTTTTTTGTTCTCATATTTAGCAGTTGTGTACAAAGTATTCTATCTAGAAAACCATAAAATTCAATTCCCATTGTAATTAAACTGCCATCATGTTAGCATCGGGATATGAGACGAACTTGTTAGTAAACACGAAATGCTATTGTAACATGTAGGATTTGAAGTTCTCACAGCGATGGTTATGAAGAGTTCTGTCTTCTGGGATATAAGGTCATGTAGTCCGTTGACGGTCAACCGACGTTTCGGAGGAACATATCGCCTCCATCTTCAGTTTCGAAGAATAAGCCGACCAGGAAACCAGCGTGAAAGCAGGAGGTAAGCAATGGTTTCTTCCTCGTCTCATTCTTCAACCCTAAAAATTGAGGCTAAATGTTCTTACGATAGGATGGGATGGTATGAATTGGATTGATCTGGCTCAGGATAGGGACCAGTGGGGACTCTTGTGAACACGATAATGAACCTTCGGGTTACATAAAATGCTGGGAAATTCTTGAGTAACTGCAGAATTGGCGGCTCCTCAAGAAGATCTCGGCTCCATAAGTAAGTAAGTATGTAAGAAAGTAAATGTTCTTACGTAACGTCGGCTGAATTTCAGCGCACTACACGGCTTGTATCTCAGGATTCTTCTATATTTTAACAGTTTAAAATTTATTACTAAACAATTGGTAGCTTTTCAATATCCATGGTGCGAGGTTATTGAATGAAAATCCAAAGCATTCATTTTACACATACAAGCAGTTGCAACTTAGGTGCACCATATTTTAAGTGACCCTCTCGTGCTGTTAAACCTTTTCGTCCATTCATCCGCGGTGGCAAAGAAAACAGGTCTGCAGCTTTCCCTTCATTCACACGTACTGGCATTGTGCGCTGTTCGGACTACCTTACATACATTTTCCGTTAAATATGACAGCACAAGCATACAATCAGACGCAAGCAAATGATATTTATGAATCCACATTTTGACAGTTTCATTTTACTGTTCTGACATTTCAGCGGCTCAATGGCCCGTCTGCAATCGCTCGCTCGTAGTGTAAAATTGTATCGGATTAAATAAGCGCAGATGTTTAATTCTGAAGAGACGTTTGTTTTTTAGATGAATGGAAGGTAATGTAAGTTTGGCGTTTGGAGACTGACAGGACCTGCCGTCTAGTTCTTGCTTGGGTTTCTGTTCGGCCCTGACATTGGATGAAGCACGTACCTTCGAAATGTCGGTGGACTTGTACCATACAACACGGAGTTTACATCCTGGACGTTCGGGAAGAGACTGTGGAAAGGCCTGGAACGCAACCGAGGCCTGAGACAGCAACTACAGCGCAGAAATGAAGTGAAGGACCTAGGCGGCGGACAGCCGCGATATGTGAAGAAACGAGACCTGAAGAAGGTACAAGTGAAAATCACGGGAAATTTTGAAATGAATTTCACGAAAACTGCAAGACTGGAGATCGCGAAGCAAATAGCCGGATCTTCTGTCGGATTACGACAAGACAAGGATCTGACCTTGTGGAGGTGTCGACGCCCTCCAAAACGAAAAGAAGGAGACTTCAAGCAGAAGAGGAGCCGGTAACGTAGAAGCACCGGTCTCCCCAGAGAGTGAATGAACAACGAATGAATGTGATACAACTGGATCTTCGGGCACGTTAGCAGGAAACCGCTCGAGACGAGCTGGTCTTAAGAGGGGAGCGGATGTAACGGCCGGATAATAGTCGCTGCAATAGGAATAGAAGAAACAACAGGAGACACAGCAAGCACAGAAACGGGAAGAAAAAGGAACGGGGATGTACCGTTAGGCTATTCGGGACGAACAGCCTAAAGAAGGGAGCAGTGTGACGTATTGCGCTATGGAGGGCATCCCCCCCCCGCCAGCGGTGACGTAACAACAGCGGGCGCTGTCGCTACTACGATAGCAGGTCAGTCAACACTCCGCCCGCCTCCCCCGCGGTGACGTAGCGGGGGATGCCGTGGTTGCTATGCAGCAGTAAATAACTCTCGACAGCGTTGCCCAGGAACACCTGTAAACACGGCGACTAGACAACAAGGAAGCGAGGCGTTTTCCCGTTGTCTGGCGAGGGTTTATAAGTGAACCACACTGCCTAAGGAATCAGTACCCTGTGTGGAGGCGGAGTTGAATACCTCCACCGTGACCCTGCGAGTCGTAGGAGGCGACGAAAAGGGAAGTCTCAAATCTGAGGCAGTAAAATATGATCGCAAATTCCAAGGGACTTCGACCCAAGAAAGAATACGCTGGCAAGGGCCAGCAGCATATATAAAATACAGACCCGTCCTTTCGTCAGAGAGGGCGCCCCACAAAAGCAAGACCGTAACTGTCAAACGCTAATAATTAATATCTGGTCATGAGCCCCAGATGGGGCTCGACACCAAGACTCATTGACTGACTGACTGAGAGTCAGTCGCAATGTGACTTTGACTTTGACTTTGACTAAGGAGTCAGTTAAAATGTAGCAGCCGCCTAAGACAGTTGGAATATAGCAGCAGTCGCGGGAAGATGACCCGAACGCGTGGTTAGAAGATTTTATGTGATAATCAGTGATAGTTGTGATAACTGAGAAGGTATTGGGAGACAGAGATTTGTATAGTTCCCGCGTTATAAATACGTGAAGACTACTGAGGATAGAGTGAATAGAATAGTGTGTAAACCCGTAACATTGTCATAATTAATCGTAGCTACGACTTGTAGGTTGTTAAATAAACCAATTAACAATCCGAACGGCGTCTTCAGTAGCAATACGTGACAATATTATCCAGAGCCACTGCTGTGAGAATCTCAAATCCAACTACAGTATGGATAATCCTGTATGGATAGACAGGACTAAGAACTAATCAAGATTTATACCGTTACGGGCGTTGTTCCAGTCGAGATAGCACGTGCATAGATAAAAATAAGGACATAATTTTACAGTTGATAATGTAAGTTATCTGTTCTAATTATATATATAGGCTCCCTGAGATTATAATAATATTGCGACGGAATAATCCATTGCTAGGTAAAGGATCGGTAAACACCGCCTGAAAGCCGGAATAATGGAGCCAGAGCGGACGTCCATTGCTTAGCAACGGCTCGGTAATAACATTCCCGTTGCAACGAATACCAACGAATGAGTCGCGGTAGGTAGCAAATCGCTAAACACAGATTTCCGTGACAACAGACAGGAGGACAATTAACTGTTCGAGGTGGTGACATATTCAGGCCCCTGGAAGTTATAAAAGAGAGTTCATTCGTAAATCGGGATCATTCGTCATTCATAAGAGAAGTCAGAAATCAGACGGTGTCCAATGTGTGAGCAGTGATTCGTCGTTCGTCAGTTGTCGCAGCGGAAGAGAAGGCGCTCGTGGTTCAGTAAGGATTGGAGCGAGTCGTAGACAGTCGTTGATTGTGAGCTGTTATAATTAATTGTAATTGTGAAGAAGTGCCAATAAATCGAATCATCTAATTCAGAACCCATTATTATAAGTTACGCTAACCCCGATACGTGACAATATGATAATTACACAGCTTATCTAAGATGTCATGTCTCTGTTAAATTAAAAAAAAAAAGGTTTAATCATTAGAGGAGCCGAAAGGTCTTTTCTGATTTTCCTTTAAAGTTCGAATGGCAAGACCAGGAATCATTCCTCATTGTCTTATAAAATGACTTTTGGATACAGTCTATATAAATTTCCTCCTCAGAAATTTTATGCTAATCTGAACTTGCTGTTACTATTACGCCCCGTGTTAGTAATTTGCACTGATTTAACTCAGGGTAGTCTTATCAGGAAAACAAACAAACAAACAAACAAATAGCTTGATGCGCCTAGTCACACCCTTTCTCAGGTATTCTGAAACAACGGAAATTGCATCAGGTTGGACGACGGAAAGCAAGGGCCAAAGACCTCTCAGAGTTTACGAACTCGAACACGTCCTGTGAAAAGTGTTACTATACCATGACCATCTCCGTTAGCGCTGCGCTCTATTGACCATGCAGTGTCAGATGTTGGTCTCCAGGCACGGTCAAGAAATGGCACACACCTTCCTTTTTAACTTCAACCGAAACTTTCGAATGAATTAGTGTATATTTTTCGGTTCTGCGAAATGAAACATTGTCGTGGTTGTTACGCTTCTTCCTGGTGATCATCAGTTGAATCTTAACCCAGAATCAGGCTAAAATAACTAAATTTCCTTGTTGTTTGGGAAGTTGTCTTAAGATACACCACGGTCGCTTCCTTCCACATCCTACGACTACGTGATCATCCGTTTTCCAGTTGATGCAGTAGAACTATAAACGACGAAAATGACAAAGCGTCGTTAATAAATATGCAAATAAACACATTTCCACTCAACACGTGATAAGCGCCGATTGTATGTGTTTTGTGCGGGCTTTATCCATTAGCTACTGTCTGAAAGCGGCTATGCTACAAGCCGGAAGGTCGCGGGTTCAAGTCCCGATGAGGTCATTGGATTTTTTTCATTTGATCTAATCCTTCCAGCCGCACTGTGGCCCTGGGGTTCACTCAGCCTCTAACAGAAATGAGTACCAGGAATTAATTAAATAATTTTCCTGGGGAGTAAAGCGCGGCCGGCGCGTAAGGCTGACAACCTTACCGCCATTTTTGAGTCGACTGTCTAGATAATGTGGGACCCTCAACGTCTCACAACCCTATGGGTCTTGA
Organism: Cryptotermes secundus; assembly: GCF_002891405.2. Lineage (NCBI taxonomy): Eukaryota > Metazoa > Arthropoda > Insecta > Blattodea > Kalotermitidae > Cryptotermes > Cryptotermes secundus. Next base: position 291,314 of record NW_019723301.1, read on the forward strand.
AGGCCTGGTACAGGGATAACTTTACTTTTTTACTTACTTACTGTCTGAAAGCATCCTTTTTAAATTAAAATGTTAAGTAACTATATTTATTTTGGGATAAACCATGTGCCAACTCGAAACAAATTCTAAACAATTTTATGCATAGAAACAATAATACGACTAACAATAAATGAAAAGTCGATGATGTTTTAGCTACTGAGGTAAAGGTCTGTGCATTTTAACCTTTGGTTACCATAGAAAAAATACGAGGAGGTAATATCCATGCTCCTGTGTCTCTTATTCTGATCAGGAATTATAAATGGAGGCTAGGAACTCTGAAAAGTGATGAAAATGCATATTTATCCTGCTAGGAATAAATACCCATAATACTAAATACATTATTCTGAGAATCAATAACGCCTTGAAGCTGGAGGCAGTCTCTACCACAATATTTAGCTGAGACTCCAACTGCCTAATTCATTAATGTGTAACGTGGAATTACCTTTATTTTGAAATTAACTCTCTTGTTGTGTGCATTAGCCTGATTACTGTAGCAGATGTCTACGTCTTTGATAAACGATTCTTATTTGTTTCTGTAACAGTGTTTTGTTATTTGTCATGATGAAGTCTCGGCCATGGTGAACATGTGTAACTTCTCTTCGAACCCCGTAAGTATATTCAAAATATTTCTTAACGATTTTGCATCACTTCCCTCATTAAATCAATTCGCGACACAAAAAGTGGACCTTAATCCCACATTATAACGTACAGCATATATTTGTATCGACGTGAAGTAATTCGTGACTGCATAATTCAGCAACAAATTAGCATTGTTAAGTTCGTTCTGGTTGGGAATTTACATTTTCTGGGTTGTATCCGATTGCTCGGTTCTTCATGTCATTTCATTACCTTGTTCCGTCGAGAGTTAATGTAGTGGTAAGATGGGCCCAGACATACCAAACGTGCAACGCGCAAAATGGGCGTTAGCTATCGAATTTTGTGTTCATAAAACTTATGGCAACAACACAAAGATCTTAAATTGAATTCGTAATTGGTACATCGTGCGCACATTTCCGCTCATTTCCGAAGCTATTCAGCAGATCCCGATGCCAGACTCTACAGTGGAAAGTTGCTAGGCGAATTTAATATTGGTTCCTATTAAAAAACTCAGCGGTATATAACTCTGAAATAAAAAACAGTACATCATGCACAAAATTGGTGCATATCAGAAAATATGGACCTCACTGAGACGTGAAAACATTTACTTCAAACAATTTTCGGAACAGAAACTATTTGACTAAATACAAGGAACAAATATTTTATGACTCAGTACGGTGTGTTATCTGAAGTGTAATTAGGTTCGGAATAATAGGCTTATATCTGCATTCCATCAAGGGCAATTTGGCACGAACAAGCAAAGCACGTGTATGAAAAATAAGTTCAAATTCGCAACAATACAGGATAACTTTAATTGAAAATTTAGACTACATTTCTCCTCCCATGTTGCTAATGACACTGTCAAGACAGGTTAGTAATTGCTAAATACCCTTTTTAACAACGTAAGAAATAATTAATTTGTATTTTCTAATATGGAATAAATGAAGATTATTGTCTATTCTTAATTTAAACAGCGACCTTAACTGGATGTGTCGTAAAATACGTACAAAAAGCGAAATCTTAAAATTAATTTCTGGGAAGTTCAGAAGCTTCTAATTAGCTTACCATCTGTAGCAGTTCTTTTATGAACATCCTTCTCCGATTAAAGTTTATTAATACAAATGATTAGGAATATATAATGCATTCTGTCTATATGTTGCACTGATTTCAATTGACATTTAGTTTGTTTTGTTTTTTTTTCCTTCTGCCTATTGTGTTCCAGGTGATCAAGTCTGCATTGTCATTAAATTGTCCTATATAAGCTTTCGAGTTTATTTCAGCCTTCCGTGATGTTTCGACGAGGTTACCATTAACCAATTATAACACAGATTAATCTACCCAAGAGACGAGTTTGACCTACTTTTCAGTATCATGAAAAATGGACGTAATGCAGGTTTACTTTACAAGATAGCCTAAATTTCTGGCGAATGTTGAATTTGGGTTAAATGCGTAATTTATTTTCTGTTGCGAAATTCGCAGAACACATTGATGAGACTTATCTCGGGTGGAAATGAACGTCCTACATACATCTCCCGACGTAAGCGCCGAGCCGTGTGTAATAGACGTAAAGTAGCCGTAAGTATAGACACTTACCATACATAGTTTGCTTTGAAGGCGGCGGTGAATCACCTTACGTAATAGCACTGGCGTACTAGATACGCAGGTTGGGGAGTCTGCAGGCCTGCTGTTTCAGAGAGCAGTGGGACTGCCGGCAGTGTGAAGCAGTAGGCCTAATTTTTACAAGAGTTCATCACTATCATTTAATAATATTACGTCACTGTTAAAATTTCAGGCCGGCGAGATTTGTTTATGAAGCATGCCGTCCTCTGGGATGTAGCACCGTGTAGATCTTGTGCGAATCGACGTTTCGGAGGGACGTCGGTTCGCACAAGATCTACGTACACGGTGCCACATCCCAGAAGACGGTATTCTTCATAGCCACAGCCGTGAAAACCTCAAACCTTACAGAGATTTGTTTACTTTCAAATTCATTGAGGAGATTGGCGGCATTGATAAATACAACATCAATATAAGGCATATATCGCACGTGTATGAAACGAACAAATTGTCACCAAAATATTGTTTAATTTGTAATATGTACATTGGTACAGAAAAGCTGTAATTCCTGTGATTGTTAATATTCTGCTGAAAGGAAACATTTTCTTCCAACGTTACTAGTTCTATTCAAGCTGAAGTTCTTACCCGTAAGATATTAGAACAATGTCGAAAACTTGTTCCTTTTTATCTAGCTGGTTTATCCTTTGCTCATAATAATGAACGATTAGCTTTACTATAGACAAAACTGGGTCTTAGTTGCTATAATCGCTTTAATTATCAGTCGTACTACTGTTCGCTTTCATTTGAAAATACGAGTATACTCGTATTGGGAATGCGTGTAACAAGGTTAATTTCTGTGTTACATAAAGAAATTATGAACATTAATAAAATTTCTCTGTCTAGATTGCAGTTGGAAAGGAGACTGTATTTTTATTGAAACTAACGAACGTAATCCCACCATTCTGTGAACTACCAAATAATTGATTTTAATCTGAATAAGTAAATATGAATTACTGAAGTAAAATTATTGCACTGGTGACGCCATTTGTATCAACTGCGGACTGTAGACCGGAATGCTTATCTTAATGTATTACTGATAAGTATTTGCCGGTCACGGTAGCCGAGCGGTCTAAGGCGTGCACTGTCTTCGCTCGCTCGGAAGCCGGGATCGAGGGTTCGAATCCCACTCAGGGCATGGATGTTTGTGTGCGTTTTTCTGTGTTCGTCTACAGGTAGAGGCCTTGCGACGAGCTGATCACTCTCCCAAGGAGTCCTACCGAATGTGTAAGATCTAGTAAACCGAAGTGAAACGGAGAGTTTCATGAAGGTAGGACTAGCCCCAAATTGGGGCTGTAGCGCCACAGGAAAGGAAAAGATAAGTATTTACCTTGTTACGATGCAGTAACGTACTGCTATCTTCGTGGCGTACATTCCTTCTAGACGAACTAATGGTAGCCGATCTAGTCAAGAAATTCCCTGCCTTTTATGACATCAGAAGGTTCATTATATATTCACAAGTCCTCCCACCCCGGCTCTCGTCCTGAGCCTCGCACACTGTTTCTTTAAAATCCGTCTTAACATCGTCTTAGTTACAATTTCGTGCCCCCAAACTCTGCAGACTTTTGGGGGAGATTTTGTGCGTGCTCATACTTCGTCTCGAGGTTTGGTATGTATTTAATCTCTTGCAAACAGTGCGGGACACTTGTCCAAGAAGGTATGCCTGCATTATTCTATGAAATCGGGTCGTGTCGTCATAATGTAGGCTTACTGAATGAATTTGGAGGTTACATAATACGAAAGATATGGGCCCTTCACATACCCACGTGTTCTTAACACTCTAATCGAATTTTATCAACTTCAGTGTATGAAACTGTGCTGAGGGCAAAAAGTAATTGCACTTCAGAAGAGTTTGCAGGATTTAAGGTTCTCACAGCGGTGGTTATGAAGATTTATATTTTCTGGGATTTAAAGCCGTGTAGTCTGTTAACGGATTATATGGCGTTATATATAAAAGACAGAATCCTTCAGAAGTACTTCCTTACGATGTAGTCCGTATTTAGCAATTTAAATTGCTAAATGTCAAAATTTAAAATTAATAATATTAGGCCATTTATTCACAAAACGCGAATTGAACATTATATTGAATTCCTGGAAAGGGCTCTAAACTGATCCGGGGACTTACATTAAGCTATTTCTCAGGTTAACTACATTATTATTATGATTATTATTATTGTTACTATTTGAATTAAATTATTATTACTCAGAATTTAACAAACATTCTTTATACGTGTATACATATAGATAAAAGATAAAAAAGGGAAAAGATCACGCAGTTATACTTTGTGCAGACGAGGTAATAATACAAATACTTGCCTCCAGCATTCATTGTTCTTCCTCTATAGGCGCACGGTATCCTTCTTTTAATAATTTTATTACTCTTCCTATAGGCCCAAAATGTTTATTTAAGTAAAGCTCAGTGCTACTTCTTGCGGTCGGATGATATTTCGTACAGCGCTTTGGATGCTTGCTGTTTCTAACATATTGGTTTATTCGTTTATTGTCGTTAATATTTTATAAAAACAAACCTGGAAATTATGAATGAAATTGGAAGTGATGCTGCGCAAGTCTGCGGAGATACAAATTCTTCCTGTAGGGGTAAGTAATTACTTTGGTTGATTTTCTTTTTGGTCTTACATTTAGATCTACGGGCCATTTTACTTTCGTAAAAAGAATAATTACTGCAGCTGAAATATATTGTGCCCAATGATAAAGTATACATAAAGTTCATGTCTATGAGCAGACTAATACTACTGCTACTCCTACTAATTATTATGTTCATCTGAATTTAAATTTAACTCCTAATATGTACATGGATGAATGTATGTGTCTGGGTAGCCTATGTATGTGTACACGAACACATGTGTGCATATATGTTTTATGCGTTTGGTGTATATATGTATGTATGTGTGTTTATGTATGTATTCTGTCACTAACAATCTACATTGTTAAGCCTTGTCATTACTTCCAAGAACTACATACAAATTGCAAACGGTGTAAATATGGCGAGGTGTGAGGGTGTTCTGTTGTCTCTCTTTTGCATGTGCGAGAGAAACAGAGTAGTTAAGACATGGCTCCCTTGCCTTTCTAAATATACATGCAGGCTATAGGCGCAGTTAGTGAATTCTGTTAAGTTGGTGGGAGCGGCTAAGAAGATGACCCCTTTCGGCGCCTCCTCTTCATACCACGAAGCCAAAACCATCAGTAAAAATATACTGAGAATTTGGGAACATGCCGTAATATCGTTTTAAAACACCGAAAGTACTTCGCACGCCCCTGTCAGCCGGATTATTTGGTTCTGGGATTTAAGGACATGCTGCAGTTGTTACGAAACTTCAGCAACCATTCGATACGTCTCTGTTGGCAGGATCATTTCGCTGAAGTGTGTGAGCGGTCACGAATCTCGTCAAATACACTGTAAAGTCAACAGTACGTTAATTTTTGCAGAACTACTAGCCACAGTTTACTGTACAATTAATATGGCTACTTCAGCAACTGTGACCCAATATTTATGGCACCTAAATTTCGACTTACTGTCCCCCACACACACACTTCTTTATTATTCAAATATCTGTACCCTGCACCCATTGTATGAGAGGCTGGGTGAGGTTCAGAGCCGTCCTGGGCGGGTGCTGGAAATAAATCCATAACCTAAGCCGATTCTTTTAGTGCGTAGCCTGTAACATTTCTGACACATGCACGATGTATGTAGTTCATTAAAGTGCTGCACATTCTTAACCTCCGCACTACACGGCATTCAGTGGTAACATTCACTCTCCTTCGCTTGGTGCTTCGGCATGCAGATAAATTTGTCAGCAAGGCAAAAATGACCCGCAATACATTCATCATTAAAGTAGGTGGCTATCAGTTGCCTCATTTAATGAACATCCGCCTGTCGATTATCGAGTTGTTTCAATTGTACAGAGAGACGGAACGAAAGAAAGAGAATAGGCTCTCCGCCGTGCTGCGAACGCTCCTAAAAATAGCGGTCGTTGTTTCTTGCAAAGCGAGAAACCTTTCCCGTTTCACAAAGATCAGACGTAAGTCCAGTGCCCTAGTTAATGGGAATATAAAGTTCTGTATCCACAGTCTTGGAATACTACAAGTAAAACCCCTAGTTTGTCGAGTTCCTCTTTCAAGACAGTACATGGGTGAAATCTGTAGGAAAGCTTCTTGGAAGGGAATAGAGACCAGAATGCCACAGTATGGCATTCACAGGACATTTTATTCTTGGTAACTGCAGTGTTATGTCCTCTGTAACACTGGTAGCTCAGTTACTTCGGAATCTACAGAGATCTTATTTGTTCCTAGTCAAGAGCTTTCAGTTTATTTCTTCCTGACCCAGTAAACTGACTATATATGGGATGGACGGCTAACGTTCAAATCCAAGTTTATGAAACTGCGCAAGTTTATCTTTACTGTCACCTTCATAACGTCTACAGGATCCATCAAGCTTTATCTAATCGATGAAAAAGCTAATCACCATTTGTCTTTGACTACTGCCACGATGTTACAGTATACCTACAGTAATATTTTTTTCTAGTACCAACGCAAATAAATGAACTTCTCAGGCACAGGATTTCGACGATACTTCCGCCAAGTTGATCCCGCCCAAATTCGGGCTGCCAGTGGACCCCACAAAACTGTGACCAAAGCACATTGCAAATATGGCCTAGATTTCAACATTTTCTTGAATGTCTTCCGTTGTTCTGCACTATCTTCCATACCTCCGTCTAAAATTTACTTCCACCAATTTGAGTTTTTGCGGAAATAGATAAATCGTCCCTTGCGCTGTTTTCCTTGGGTTCTTTAATTGCATGACCGATTGATCAGTAAACATTTGCTTTATCTTTCTCGTGAATAAAAGTGACACAGGTGAAGACTACCAGTGACTTCTGCTCATAAACCACTACTAATAATTCTGTCTCCAACACTTCCCACAAAGCGTCCATGGGTGTCGTTCTGTATGAATACCCCATGTTTATTGTTATTTTATAGTATTTACGTAGAAGGGTACCTTTCCTAATATATGTTTTTGCGACTGGGGACTTTGTTAGCCTAGTTCAACGCGGAACTTGGGAGTGTTTTCTTTTGGTAAGGACATTCAAAATATTCTACTGGCTATGTCTAAAACATATGGGGTCTTAACTGTTTCTTCTGTGCACAGGCACATGATGCCTGGTAACGGAGTTATCTTAATGTGAACGTTAAATACCCAGTTCTTTCTTAAGTTAGTGGGTCTTCCTTCATTTGGCTATTCTGTGCCCAGCCCAACTGACAAAAGAGTTGGAAAGATGATCATGAGAGCTGAGTAGATAGGTATTTGAAAGTATGAGGACTTCGACTGTTTCCAGATAGTAGGTTTCTCTGAACCCAGTTTGTTGTCAACAAAAGAAACAAACAAACATCTCAATTTATCCGGCAACTGACCGAGATTCGATTCTAGCACCTTGGGAATGAAAGCCTGCAAATTGACCGCGACGGCGATTTGTTCCGTGATTCAGAAGACGCGTGGATCTGGTTCCGTTACTTCGTTCTGTAATTTGCTGGTTTTGGTGAGATGTGTACTTCGGCTTTTTTCTTTGTCCTGTCGCACAAAATACATGTATTGAAGTCTAGGTGCGTGATTCACCTGGCTGAGTCGGTATATTTATCATCTTAACGTTAACGCAAGCCAATTAGTCCCTTTGAGGACAGCATTCAAGTTACTATGTCTTATTTTAATTTACTTTCAATGTGCTCATCAGGGGTCTGAATCCACATTTTCTGTCGTCCTCTACACGTTTCTATTCTGTAGGCAAGAAAGATGCAGAAATACTAATTATTTTCAACTTGAACTGCTCTCTTCGCCTTCAGAGACATCTGTCATTAGCCTTTAACTAACCTTGTTCTCTTTCTGGACAAGCGTACATACGTGTATGTACATGTATATATATACATATATTCATTGGCTCCTCAGCTTCCTTGTGCCCTGGCCTCTGATTTTTTTCAGTTTCATGATCATTTTACTGAGGTGGGACTCCTTGGGCGAGTGGTCAGCTCGTTGCAAGGTCTCTACCTAAGCACAGGACAACACAAACACACATATCAAACACCCATGCCTTGTGTGAGATTCGAACCCACGATCCCGGCTTCCGAGCGAGCGAAGACAGTAAATGAATTAGAATGACCCACTTCCGTGACGAGGACACAGTTTTTTATGTGAAATAATTTTGCTTCTTGATTTGTGTGGACGTGTCTTACTTCAAGCCAGAGGTACCTGAACAGAGTGCTTAGAAAAGCATTAAGACCTATACATAAAACAGATCTAGGTGTGAAATTCAGAATTATATACAGCGAGGACTATCATGACGCATACAAGCCTCGTGGTAATGTTCAGATATAGGAATCAAGAATGCTACGATAGTATGAGGATATGATTAGGATGGGGGAAGAAAAGCGTACAAAATTATGATGCGGAAACAGCTTGGAAAACATCCACTTGGAAGACTGAGCAGAAGATGAGATAAATCTTAGGAAAATATCTTGCAAAGATTATAGGTGGATGGATCTGGCTCAGAAAGATGTCTAGTGACGGACAATGGTGTTAGTGGTGTCGAAACTTCAAGCTGAGGAGTTATGCAGTGCAAGCACCCACACACACACACACACACACACACACACACACACACACACACACACACATACACACAAGTACTGTACACCGGTTTAGACTCTGTTGACTATTTATGCTGTTTGGGTTTGGGTTTCTGTCAATGCATCGACTGTAACATAAACACTTCTAAGAAATAAATGGAAATTTTGGAAACAAACACTTCTAAATAATATATTAAATATAAATAACAAATGGATATTTTGGACAGGGTCCATCCTTCACAGTAAACAATGTAGGCAAATAACCCACCTTTTGACATTACATGACGAAAGAAATGGCAGATAGCCTCATAGAATTTGGCCTCCGTTGTTAGGGGCAAGCGTTCCAAGGTTTTGGAAGGTGTGCAAAATAACTACAGACATCACGTGTTTCAGCAATTTTCCTGTCTTCGAGATGCCAGCTTTGAATGACTAAATGAGCTATAATGAGACCAATCAACAGCGTGTCCAGGCACTGACGGACCCATATCTCAGTTTGTTTGATGATAACATCTCACAGAATTTGTATCAATTTCGGTTCTTTCAAAACTGAAGTGAATACACATACATAATATTAAATCACGGGTACATGCAAAAATGAGAACATAAAAAATATAGCCAATTTTAACGAAATATTGAATAACATTTTTGTAAATCCATTGTATGGACTACGAATGGATATTGTCTTTCTTCCATTCTAAGCAGAGAGAGAACTATAAAATCCAACACATATATGTTGAGTAAGAATTTGCTTATGAAACAAGACCAGCAATACACAGCATTCAAGTCTATACTGGACCTTGAAAACTCTATGCAGTATATACTATACACGTGACGTTTTGGAAGCTGGCTCTACTTTAGTATTCAGGCGTACATTTTCATTATTCTGGCAAGAATCATTTTTGGCTTGTTCGCAATGTAAGTATCACGAATTAGCTTCGATATATCTGTTCGTCTGTTCGTCATATATAACTTGAGAACGGCTGCACGAATTAGCTTCGACATGTCTCTTTGTCTGTTCGTCATATTATAACTTGGGAACGGCTGCACGAATTAGCTTCGACATGTCTGTTCGTCTGTTCGTCATATATAACTTGAGAACGGCTGCACGAATTAGCTTCGACATGTCTCTTTGTCTGTTCGTCATATTATAACTTGGGAATGGCTGCACGAATTAGCTTCGACATGTCTCTTTGTCTGTTCGTCATATTATAACTTGGGAATGGCTGCACGAATTAGCTTCGACATGTCTCTTTGTCTGTTCGTCATATTATAACTTGGGAACGGCTGCACGAATTTTAATATTTGATATTAGGAAGTTTTATTACAATTTGGCCATACACTAGAATTTTGGTTAAAATTGAAAGACAGTAGGCCTAATTGATATTTTACATGTAGATTTAGGTGTGTTTCTTTGCATGTCTCAAGCGTAATCCACTAAATAATTATTAAACCGAAAAGTGTTTCCACCCAGAGGTGTACAGAAAAACAAAGTACAGATATTATGCTCGCAGAGAGAAATAAAACATGAGTTTTTTAAACCTGATTTGATATTTCCCTAAGTCTTATGGTTGTCAACATAATTTGAAAAAAGAGAGACAAGGCGACAGAATTCTTATGTCACTTGTACATCTCCTAACTTCTTTTGATATGCCACTGATAAGAGCTTAGCCTGATCTGAGTTAGTCTCCTGCAGATAAACTTTCATTTTGTACTTGAGCATTTACAATTACAATCATGAGTGTGTTTGTATCTATAGCCTCTAAGTTAATTATCTGGAATGAAATCACTTCTTAATATAATTTTTTTTGCCACGTGTTCGAAATACAAATTTGTGTGTTTTTTCTGTGCATATGATCTTCTCGGATTAGCAGCTGAGAGGTGGTAACCCGTTATGTTGAAACATAGTTCTTCAACATGTCTGCAAGAAGAGTCCAACTGTTCCGACCAACATGATCAGATGTTATTATTTGTCATTTAATATGGGAAGATCATATTATTATTATTATTATNGTATTGTTTTCATCTAGTATTTAATTTTTAGTCTAGCTCTAGCCCTAGTTCTAGTCTTAGTCCGGCTTCAATCTTGTATATATTCAGTGGTCACTTGTTACAGGCCTCTCGTTCTTGGCAAACACTTCGATAATAATTTAATTTAATATTATTGTTTTGTATTTTGTTTGAATGTGTTCTGTTTCTTTTTCTTTACTTGTGTTCAGTTTTTACAGTTACATTTGCACATTTAATATGTTTGGTATCGAGTCTTTAACATCAATCTTTTGTTCAATATGGTTAACCGGAAATATCCATATTTGTTATTATTGAAAACGCTCTTCTATTGACAAACACCAGAATTTCCCGACATGTAGCATGCACTAGAATGTGTGTGTTTATTTTGTTTCATACACGTATACACGTATTATTTTTCTCTTTATTTGTTTGTGCTGCTTCTGCAATTGGCTGCGGCGGCCGTTGAGATAGAAATTCAAAAATAAAGAATTAAACCGAATTCAACGATTGCCGATTGTTTAATAGATTTTGTTTTAATCCATTCAGATATAATTAACACTTTTTTCTTTTCANGGGAGGAGAATTTTCCACGGGTTATTGTTTCCTAGTGAAGCTGACAGTTTATAAACGAAAGAGCGCTTCATGAATAACAATCTTCCTTTAATATGTGTTAATTTCCTATTCCGGCATATCTTTCTTCTACCTGTCCATTACATATTTACATCTAATGATTTTGGACGCTCTTATTACTATGTTGACCCTTCCTCTCCGATCATAGGCATATATTGCTGTAATAGCTTCCTCTGAAATGTACTTCACATGCGCCATGTTCTTAAGAGATCTCGCTTAGTCTCTAGAATGGGCTGCATATAGGCCTGCAAGCGATGTGTTTCTCTTTGCACTTGTTAATTGTCGTATACGTGAATATGGGGGTCACGCGGTAGCGTAGTGGTTAAGACACTATACTACAAGTCGGAAGGTCGCGGGTTCAAATGCCGATGAGGTCATTGGATTTTTTTCAATTGACCTAATCCTATGGCCCTGGGGTTCACTTAGCCTCTAACAGAAATGAGTACCAGGAATTAAATAAATAATTTTCCTGGGGAGTAAAGCGCGGCCGGCGCGTAGGGCTGACAACCTTACCGCCATCTTTGAGCCGATTGTACAGATAATGTGGGACCTTTAACGTCTCACAACCCTATGGGCCTTCATGGCCTGTTACAGGGATAGCTTTATTTATTTTTTTTTAACCTGTAAGATGGCTCCAAACTGCTCGGCTAGAACATATGTTCTTACCCGAACGTGGTATGCGTACTTTGAACACTTCATTCATTAAAATGCACAATTTTCTCTCGATAGTTTAATGCAAAGACGAGCGTAATGCTGCCAGCCTTCCATAGGAGGTATGGGGGAAAATTCAGTCCCGCGCAAAGTAATGTGCAGAGAGTATATATAATACCGCCATTTCAAGTTTCCACTTTCACTTTCTCTTTCTCAGTATTGCGAAAACACTGTACTCGCAAAGGACTCAACAAAAGTGTAAGTTCTCTGTTGGGTACAGATAGATTCAGTGTTTTCATTTAGTGTGCCTAAGACTGACCAGGATAAAGTCGAGTACGGCCCACTCGCTGGCCGCGTCATAGCTCAAGCGGTTAGTCGCTGGCTTCCCACCGTGGCGGCCCGGTTCGATCCCGGGTCTGGTAAAGTGGGAATTGTGGTGGATAAAGTGGCGCTGGGGCGGGTTTTTTTTTCCGAGTACTTCGGTTTCCCCTGCCAATCTTCATTCCACCAAATTCTCCATCATCATAATCACCCGGGGCAGGCTATAATATTCCAATGTCTGCCTTTACTTACAGATTCCGCGTTCACGTACATCCACATTTTGTGGAGTTTAATTACGAGTTCCGTAAGAAGGCGCCGTATTCAGATCTAGAATGTGACTCGCGAGGCTGCCAGTGATTTCTTAATCGAAATCGTCCTATTCATTTTGTCTAAAGGAATTCATTGTTCTTGTTTCAAAGTGTTGCAATCTTATTTTCAGCTTCGCTTATATGCAAATATGCTAATTTTCTCTACCAGACTGTAATGAGTTATGACGTACTACCAGTGCGGTACTGTTGGAAACGAAACATTAACCTTGATAAAATTATTGCGAAAGTACCCTTGACTTCACTCACAGCTTGTGCGCGACATCTGTATTTGGCATCTTTCCGGTAGGTCGACAAGGAAGTGCATGGAAATTACCACGATATTATACTCCATGCCTGACAATTATTTTCTATTCACATATGCTCCTTCCATTGTCACATGGTTCTCAGGACGGCACTTAAACTTTTAAGTCTAGAACGTGATGAGGCATGCGTCGTGAAGCAGTTAACTTAGTACTAAAATAAATCGCAAATTTCAACGTTCCTGTAAGATTTAAGGTTTTCACGGCGGTGACTATGAAGAAAGCAGTCTTCTGGGATGTGGCACCGTGTACAAACAGCCTGCTTGTACCGGTTCTCACGGTCTCTTCGCTTGCGGATTTTCTTATTTTTCCTTCTACCCTGAAGATGGAGGCGATACGTTCCTCCGAAACGTTGGTTAACACCACATCCCAGAAAACTGCTTTCTTCAACGTTCCTGATCATACTCCTAGCAGTAAGCCGGAGCTGCAGCAGAACTGCCAAATCGTATCTCTCTGAAGCTTGGGAGAGTTTCATCACAGTACAGTCTGCTCATGCACCCAAAAGCTTTTCCTGCCGTTTTCGAGCACTCACACCACTAATAAATACTTGATATGGTACAGTACCTCAGTTACGGAGTTGCATACAAGAGCTTTTAGCTTACTAAAGATCAATTTAACAGATTGGAGTCTGCTAGACTCGAGAATTTTCTCTCTTGTAAGAAACAAAGGAATATTAACGGATATTTGATGCACTGTTACCGTTACGAACAGTATAAGACCCACTGTCGTCCATCACATATTATTTCATAACTCAGAGCGTTTTAATGGCCGCAGGGTTCAGTCGGTATTTTTCAAGGCGAGAAGGTTTCTAAACCTGGAAAAACTGGGAAATATTGAGTTAGGCTCTTACTGAGGTTTGAATTACTAGGCTTATCGCTCTCATTCTACACTCATAAAGTTCTAATGATTCAGAAGGGTACATGAAGTCTGAATTTAACATTCTCATGGGAGTATATAACACATAAAAGAGCCGGAATAGCGCAGTCGGTATAATGTCTGGCTGAGGGCTGGATGACCAAGGGGTCGGAGTTCGAGTCCCAGTGGGGCAAGAATTTTGACTTCTTCCTGTCGTCCAGACCTGCTCTGGAGTCCACCCAGCCTCCTATCCAATGGTTATCGGGGGCTCTTTCCCGAGGGTAAAGCGCTAGAAGCGTGAAGCTGACCACTCAACTCCAGCTAGTGCCGAGGTAAAGGAAAAGTGGATCTATACATCCCCTCCCCCATACGTCTTCATGGCGTAGTGCGTAATTAGTTAAGCAAAAGGACAACATTGCCTTATACATATATTTTTTTTTTCCTTGGCACTACAGCCCCAGTGGGCCTAGGCCTACCTCCATGAACTTCTCCGTTCACTTCGGTTTTTCTAGATCTTACACATTCGGTAGGACTCCTTGGGCGGGTGATCAGCTCGTCGCAAGGCCTCTACCTGTATACAAACAGAAAAACGCACACACACAAACTAAACATCCATGCCCTGAGTGGGATTCGAACGCACGATCCCGGTTTCCAAGCGAGCGAAGACAGTACATGCCTTAGACCGCTCTTACCTTTTATATACAATGCATAATTCCTTGCTTTATTCAATCTTTTAACTACACGATTAGTCTTACAGCCACATATAGAAAGAAACGCATTTGCTTTTGTTGCAACATGCGTGATTTGTACAGTGTTTTGTGACGATCCAAGTTGCATAACCTCGAATGAGGCACAAGGGAACATGAGGAGACGAAGACGAGCCCGTCTTAGTCACTCTGCTGTGTGTGTAGAGATTAAATTAGGCAGGCTAAGAGAATGTAGGCCGGTCACGGAAGCCGAGCGGTCTAAGGCATATACTGTCTTCGCTCGCTTGGAAACCGGGATCGTGTTTTCGAATCCCACTCAGGGCATGAATGTTTAGTTTGTGTGTACAGGTAGAGGCCTTGCGACGAGCTGATCACCCGCCCAAGGAGTCCTACCGAATGTGTAAGATCTAGAAAAACCGAAGTGAACGGAGAAGTTCATGGAGGTAGGCCTAGGCCCACTGGGGCTGTAGTGCCAAAGAAATAATAAATAATAAGAGAATGGAGTCGCAGGAAAGGAAACGCATGTATACTTCCTGTTGGAAAGCTTCATGGGGCGACCAGACAGATGATTATTATAACAGTAATACGAAATAACAATGTGTAAGTAAAGTTATGACGGAGAGTTTTATGGAGGTAGGCCTAGGTTCAAATGAGGGCTGTAGCGCCAATGGAAAAAAAAAGAAGTAATATTATGATGTGAACAACAAATTAACTCTTTTCTGGCATAATGGCAGCTTTGATTAGTTTTCGCGATGAACCTTCAAACCCGTACCAATGAGAGCTGATTCCCTTGGATACCTGAATAATCACTAACTCTTCACACTTGACTTAATCAGAAAGTTCGTTAATTATGATGGAACCAAAACAGAGCGAAGGTGATGTATAGGGAATGACGTTCCGAGAAAAAGTCTCGTTTTCACATGAACTACGGAAATTTAATGGTTGATAAGCTAGTCAGTCGGCCACTCACTCTGCGGTTGTGTATGCTGTTTCGTTAACATGAATTATAACTCTTTCCATTGACGCCACTGGCTAATTAGATGATCACAGTTTTCACGTCCTTGTTTCGTCTGCCGAAAGAGTTACTTCGACCTTAAAACAACTGACACTTCACAGTACCAGCTGTAAGCAGTAGTATTGTCCATACGGGGTCAGTGGATCGAATTCCGTCATCGACCACATGTCAAATGCACGAGGAACGAGAAACACGGTTTCAAATCATAGCGCAACAGCCTAATTGCAGGTGTATTGCTGCTTAACTGATGTCGTGACACCTTTGTTAGAAAGACGTCAATAAGAGGAACAGCTCCCTGGCTGAGAGGAACCCTGCTGTAAACACTTCGTTCAGCTTATGACAACGAGGCGAAAAAGTGAATCCGTCCTTCTTCCGTTCTTCTGTACTCCCTTCTCTCTGTTTCTAAGAAAAAAGAATGCGTTTACTAATATTATTATTCACAATAATAGTGAAAATATCTATGTCATTGATCCTCTAGAACAGTGGTTCTCGACCTTTATGAGACTGCGGTCCGGTAAATTCTTTTTCATAAGACGAGGGCCCGGTATGACCGACTCTCTGGTCTAGTGATCAGAGTTCCTGGCTACAGATCCAGGGGTCCCGGGTTCGATTACCGGCACTACCAGATTTCTTGAGAAATAGTTGGTCTGGAATGCGGTCTACTCAGCCTCGTGAGGATAACTGAGGAGTTATTACAAGGAAATAGCGGCTCCGGTCTAGAAAACCGAAATTAAAGACCGTGGGGATCCGTTGAGCTGATCACGCGGCACTCTCTATCCGCAAAAGTTGGCACTAACTTCGCCGATAAGCGGCGGTCGCTCGATCGGTATAGTTTGCTTGCGGACTACAGGCCACGGAGTTTGGTTTGTTTTTTTGGGGGCCCGGTATAATTGATGCCAGGGTCCAGTACCGGGCCGCTGGCCGGCGGTTGGGAAACACTGCTCTAGAAAGCATCTTGAATTTACATCTGTAGTTGTAATACACGTAAATATATTAGGCTATGCCGATCACAGTGGCCGCGCCGTATAAGGCATGAACTGACTTCGCCCGCTCAAACACTGGGATCGTTGGTTCGAATCCCACTTGAGGCATGGATGTCTGTGTGTGCGTTTATTCTGTGTTTGTGTTGTCCTGTGTGCTGCTAGCGGCCTTGCGACAGGCTGATCACTCGGCCGAGGAGTCCTAGCGACTGGGTATAGATTAATAAACTGAAAAAGCGGCAAAGGCCCAACAAAATGCTGTAGGGCCATAACAGAATAGTCACTTGGCTATGCGCTGCACGACCGAGATTCCGGGTTCAGGATTTTTCTGTTCACTATCGTCAACTCTGGGGACCACTGAGCCTTCTATCATACGGGTACCGGTGGCTTTTTCCCCGGACGCAAGCGTCAGGGGCGTAAAGCTGATCACTCACCACCCTCTAGTGACGAGGTTAAATATGCTGGAGCTCTCATCCACTTCCAGCACCTCTTCATGACGTGGTGGTTACAAAACAATAATAAAAAACGAAGTAAAAACTCACAAGAGACTCCAGACTTCCTAAATAATTTGGAAACGCATCATGAAACTTAATTTGATTACTTCCTGTACTTCTGCAATAACTATCATCATCATCATCATCAAACGATGCAGCTCGCAGACAGAAGTTGAGACTGTCTGTGATCTCATGACCCAGATTTATTTCTTGTTTTGTTTCCTGAAGAAGCGTGCGTGCAGATGGCAATACGCAAGCGTTTCCCCCTCCCGTTTAAGACGGAACGTTCGATCGATCAGGAGAATTTCGCACTCGTAATGCGCTCAGGAAAACTGTTTCTCTGTAGATTTCCACTGCGTTGTTTGTGACATCAGTTCATCCGAGAAGGAACGCCTAGCCATACTTGATAGAAATGTCAGTTTCAGAGATAATGCCGTAAGATAATATGCTTTCTTGTTCAGATACCCGTACCCTTTCGTAAATATGCACGTTATACTGAAATTAATTCTGACGAACAAGATATGTGTTTGCATTGTTGGAACGTATCTTCCATACGAATTTGAAGGCCCTAATAGCTCGACTATCTAGCTTAGTGCTAACTTGTTTGAGCAGGTGGTAATTACTGAAGTATTTATGGAACTGTTTATTATAACAGGAGCAGAACTTCTGTTCCTACATTCACGACACCTACATACAACAAATTTTTACCTTAATGCATGACCAAATTACTACGATATTATTTCAAGCAAATATTGGGATGGTATTTTAAAACAGGCCAATAACGCCTCCATATCTGTCGTTTCCAATTCATAACTAACGTGATTCTATTGGACGCCATGTACATTTAATTTAGCAGTCGAGAAAGCCCCGTAAAATAAACTAATGCATTACATTTAAATGTAATTCTGAACAATTTTTCTGTAGAAAAACTCTTTCTACATTACTTCTGTCTAGATAAGAGGATCTTCGGTGGGAAAGCTGAAACGGTATTTTTGTAATGTTCCAAATACAATTCATGATTTAAGAATATGTAAGGTACGCATCTGTAATGCACGCCATAGTTACAGTATCAGCCAAGGGTCTCCAAACTACGGCCCGTGATGTGATTTTATCCGGCCCGCGAAAGAATTGTGCAGAAATGGGCCAATTGAACTAATTTTACAATAAGTATTGGTAAATGTGATTCCGAGCTTATTGACCTGACATATTATACTGCAGTTCGATGGCTTAGCTGTGGAAAGGTTCTTTCGCGCTTCTTTCAGATCAGGAATGAAATTGATATATTTCTTACAGAGAAACCATCACGAACCACTTTTATCAGATACCGAATGGCTTTGAGAATTAGCATTTTTTGCTGATCTGGTGAACCATATGAACCATTTGAATTTAAAGTTGCAGGGTGAAAGTAACTTAGTCTGTGATTCATTTGCACTTATCAAGGCATTCAGAGCAAAGTTTATACGTGTACTTTTGGAAAGCCAAGTAAAAAATTATAACTTTGTTCATATGCTATACTGTGCAGAATTGCATAAAAGGGGTGAAGCAGAATTTCCTTCCTCGTGTGCAAATTTAGTCATTTCAGATTTCAAAGAACAATTTCGGAAGCGATTGCTGATTTGGATTCCAGTGCTCAGGAAATTAGATTGTTTCAAAATCCGTTTCACTGTGATGCTGCAAGATGTCCCAAGTCAAATTGAAATTATTTAACTTCAGGAAAATTATCATATTAGAGACAAATGCAAGAAGGAAATTTGATCGAATTTTATAAATTTCTGACCTCTGAGGAATTTCCAAATTTAAAGAAATTTGCTTGTAAATTTATGTCCATATTTGGGACGACATATCTGTGTGAACAAACTTTTTCCCAGATGAAGTACATCAAGTCGAAATACAGGACAAATTTATCCGTTGAACATTTAAAGTCGCTACTTGTGATTAGCGTTTCAAAATTTGAAGCTCAATTTAATCAGAATTTAAGAATGCAAAAAGAGTTCCATCATTCACATTAATTGTTTTATTATAATTTGTGATGAAAATATGAGCATTTGCTACTATTGTCTGTTGTCATTAATATACGATAATTTATTCTCACGTACATTGTATTTAGTTTATGAAATTCTGTGCTTTCAATAAAACTCATATACCTAGAGTTATTAATTTCTCATTTTATCCGGCCCGTTGAAAGTGCTGAATTCGCTAATGTGGCCCGCGGTTCGAAAAGTTTGGAGACCCCTGGTATAAGCGAATAACTTTTCTAGACACATTTCAAGATAGCTGTAAACTGGTGCGATGCACGGAGCGTGAACACCGTCTGACAATGCTGACGTAATAGATTAGTGCTAGCGTACTTCCTAAATTGTTATATGTTTCCAGAAAAGTACAAGCCTTGAAGAAATAAAACCAAAGGTACGTCATAAATACAGACGACACGTTGTACGTATTTTCTTGTATTTTTTTTTTATTGCTAGTGGGGTGGAACTAAGTTCCTTGTACTGCTGCCACTTCTGGCCTATTGTACCAGCACCAAATGATAGGTGAGGGTGATTGTGGAGCAATTGGTGGAATGAAGATTGGCAGGGGACACGGAGAAAACCTGCCCTAGCGCCACTTTGTCCACCACAAATCTAACTTGACCAGACCCGGGATCGATGGCTCGATGGGAACTCAGCGACTAACCGCTTCAGCCATGGCGCGGCATTTTTCTTGTATTACTGAGTTTCCTGGTTAAGTACGAACGTCACAATGCTAAGGACAAATGTTATGTAAAAGTGTTGAATAATCAACATACACCAGTCGACTTGGAAGAAGTAGCATGACTTACCACACGGGAAATGAATGAGCAGAAATGACATTTACTTGAGTTCATGAAGGACTTCCAATCAATGATAAGTGACATGACAACCTAAAGATTGTCTGTGTTATCTGCAGATAAACACTAAGATAATTTTCTTATACAGATTACGAATTTGCCAGCTTTATAATTTTTTCATTTCTCCTTGCAGTTTAAAAAATGGCGTGAATGATACTACAGGTTAGTACAGAGGTAAGACGTGTGACTTAACTTACTTCTTTTTTCGTTTAGTGGGGGGTGGAGTCCAACTGGTCCACTCGGCACTGCGGCCACTGATTGGCCTATTGTACTTGCCCCTGGTGATTATGATAATGGGGGATTTGGTGGAATAAAGATTGTCAAGGGAAACCGAAGTACTCGGAGAAAACCCGCCCCAGCGCCACTTTTTCCACCACAAATCTCACTTGACCAGACCCGGGATCGAACCCGAACCGCCGCGGTGGGAAGCCAGCGACTAACCGCTTGAGCTATGGCGCGGCCTATTTACTTACTTACTTGCTTACTTATGGAGCTGAGCCCTTCTTGAGGAGAAGCCAAATCTGCAGCTACTCAATTTCCCAGCATTTTATGGAACCCGAAGGTTCATTACCGTGTTCACTGGTCCCTATCCTGAGCCAGATCAATCCAATCCATACCATCCTATCTCTCTAAGATCCATTTTAATATTGTTCACCTACCTACGCCTTGGTCTTCCAAGTGGTCTCTTTTTTTATGGCTTTCCCACAAATATCCTATATGTATTCCTCTTCTCCCCTATTCGTGCTACATGCCCTGCTCACCTCACCTCCTTGACTTGATGGTGACTTGCATACGAAGTTTGCCTTCCGGCTGTCTTTAGCGAACCGTAGGCCTCTGTCCTCACCGAGAATTTTCCCATTTACTTTGTCCTCTCAGACGAATACGGTGAGGTAACTTGAAACGGGCCAATGCAAATTCGTCGCAATCCTTTTCATAATCCCCTCACCTCATCTGGTCCTAAATAATGTATCGATTGGTACAGTGTTGTTAAGAAACCTACTAATGAACTAAGAGGAGACGTGTCAGAATTGATACAGGACACCGGTATAGCTCACTCCAGTTAGCAAGCAGTTAGGGTTCGTCTAACGTCTGGAAACTCCTAGTTTCAAAGAGTTCTCTGGAAATGTAAACTGGATAATAGTGATGGTGCATTTCATGACCAGTACTGTATTTGTATTTCGCATGTAGCAAGGTCGTGGATGGATCGCGAAACTCGTGCTATTGCGTCACAACTCCCTCTCGTCACTCACACTATTACCACGACCATACACGTGACTGAGAGCTGCAGTGTATGTACTGATGTAGCAGACTTCTATTCAACGTTGCTCACATCGTGGTTGCCAAATGTGCCGTCACCATCCTCAAACGTTAAAAATTGCTGTCGGTGGTTTTTTCCACATCCGTCATGCCTTGCCTGCTTGCCACTAGATGATGTGCTCTTCGCGATGCTTTTTATGGGTCGAGGAAAAGGGGAGCTCGGAATTCTCTCCTAACTGCGCCACGCATAGTTTTGACTCCTCCGTGTTTCTCTCTGACTGGCTAAAGCGAGACTGTTAAAAGTCTTGTGGATTCCCGCGTTCGTACAGCTGTCGTGCTAAAACCTTGCCCTGCCACACTCCATGTGGGCTTTCTTCCCATCTGTGTTTATCCCGAATGATTCAAGAGATGGAAAGGCACGTTTGTATACAGCTCCTACCTAACACCAATCTTTTTCAACATCGCTTCTGTACCAAGAATAATTCAAGTCTTCTAGAAGCTACCTTTCCTTTCAGGAGGCTGACGAATCTCAGTGACATTTCTAACGAAGTTTCATCTTCATTGCATTGTTCAACGCTGTACGGATGGGTGAGAAGGCCGATAAGGGCAAGATGAGTAGAATGGCTAGAGAAATAAGTAAAGACATGTGGAAAGAAAACATGGAAATACATATTTTTGTAATCGGGATCATGAGAATAGTTTGTACCGAAGGACTAAAATGACACTGAAGACAAAGCATCTGATGTTGTGGCATCAAATATAAAATGAGATAAAATCATCGAGGAAATATCCCAGACTTACCTCTTATATATATATACAGCATATATACATATACTTCATATATACCAAGGTATGTATGTGTATATAGGGCTGTTCAAATGAAACCCGTTTGACTGTCCTTATTTGTTTGTAGCTACAATAAAGGGTTTTATTTGAACGACCCACATACATTCTCCAATATTCTCCACCACAAAATTCTTATGCCAAGCTACAAACAGAAGAAAAAAGGCCTAAGGTTCTTTTCAGTGAAAATAATCTACTTCCATGACTACTAACATGTTTTAAGACGCAATACAGCAACGGCTGCAAAAAGCGAGACAAGCTTCTTGGCTGCAAAGGCAGCATATAATAGTTGTGAAACAAGTCGAAAATGTGCGAATTTGCTGAAATGGTATAATTTTTATAAATTAAAACCGTTAAATATCGTTTCTTTGATCATATAAACACAGCTTCGGTATTGCTAGGAATGCAAAATGTGGTTCAAGTTTGGGTACCGTATTAATGTGACTGAAATAATATCAATTTCAACACATTTCGAATTGGTGTGATTACTTTTGTAGCAATATTTTGTACTTTCGGCGAATGAACACAAATCAAAATTATACATTGGAAATAGCGAAGAATTCGTTTTGAAAATATATACTACATTGGAAAGACTTTTCCGCTCATTAAAATTTGTAGGAAGTTTATGAAAATTATTCTGTGATGTTTCGCACGTAAATTATTTTTATATGTTATTTTAAAGAAAAATCGTCAGTCTCATATGAATTTAATTCATAGGGGTTTTCTTTCAAAAGAGCGCTTTCTACTTTCAGGTAAACACTCTGTATACGTATTATAAAAATAACTTGGTTAAAGATGTTCAAGGAAAAACTGTTGTTTATTGTAAGAAGCAAACGATATCCGTACATAAATTTAATGTAAGGGATATATAGGCCTGTAGCTTCCCACTGTGCTGTAAAGAGAACAATAGTGTGTGTCAACAAACGTAATTAAATTAATCAATGTGAATGTAGCACACAATTCTAAAACCAATTATGCAGTGAAAACTCCATGCAGGAACGTATTTACTACACTATACTGACTTACTCTTTTGCCTGCATTCACAACTAGTTTTTGCCCAAGTCTGTTATTTTGACGACGCGTTATTCGAAAACTTGTATTATCAGCCATGCACTGTGAGAGAAACCGGCTTCATGATGAAAGAGATGAAGGCTTATGCCTGTGATGACGACAGAACCCTGACCTACCTCTATCTGCACCGCTGTTCCGCCCAGCAGCAACTTAAGGGGGAATCTTTCCGCGGGTTATCTCACCAAGCGGACGACCTGTGGCCAGGTCTTCCGCCTTCTACTTCAAGTCATTAATTATACACGTTGATTGCAGCCAAACAAAATATCGCACTAACGCTCACATATGCTGCGAACTTCTGACGCCACACAATTAAACTTTGCTCTATCTGTGTTATGTAATAAGTCTATTGTTCGAGGCTATACTCTCTGTCAAGGAGTGAAGCAACAAACATCAAAACGACTGTTTGTATTTTAGTTCTGAGCTGTATTGCTTCAATTCTGAAACCATCACATTCCTAGTCTGACATTACCTGATGCGGTAATTTATAAATATAAATGTATATGCCTTCATGGCGTAGTGCTTAATTAGTTAAGTACAGGGACAGCTTTGCCTTATCAAGAGTTTTATCCCAGCAGATAGAACTCTTTAGAACCACCGCTGTGAGAACCTCAAATCCTACAAGAATGTTATTCGCTAAACTTCTTATACGCTAAAGAAGTCTGCATATGAGCAACCTTACTTTTCTCGGAATGATGATTGTCGAGGTTCTCAGTTAAAGCATGCAAATACATTTTTCTATCACACTACTTTCTGAACAGCGTATTTCCACCATGCGACAAAGATCGAATGGCATTCTGTAAGCTGTTACGTTGTGGGATCGAATCGCTTCAAGTTACATGTCGTTAAGCGGCCTCCGTAGTCTAGAGGTAACGTTCCCACCTCATGACTCGTGGTACGCGGGTTCAAAAACCCGGCGGAGGTCGTCGAATTTTTAAGGGCGGAAAAATTCAGGGAACAAGTCCTCCGGGAGGGACTTTAAGCCGTGGGTCCCGTGTCGTAGCTTTACGGCACGTAAAAGAACCTCATATCTCCAAAGGAGATCACTGAGCCAAATTCAAGGTCGTTTCCCGCCCATCAGCAGTCTCTATGGCCTCTGATAGAGGGGGGAAGCATTATAGATACCGCCAAGCCAGTTGAGAACTCGCTGGCTCGGTCGGGACTGATGGTAGGCACCATTTATCGGTAGGGTATAGAGACTGGTAGAATATCATAGAGGGAAGCACAGTGGAGCAATACTGGTCTAAGTGCATGGGGAAACCAACCCTCTCCAATAACTAACTAACTACATGACGTTAAAAAAGAATTGTGCGAAATATATACCTCTGTGTCCATGGAGAAAAGTGTCCTTCTTGGGTAGCCAGTTAGTGGCTCAGTTGGTCAATAAATTGCTTCTTTACGTGTGATTGGTTGTTAGGTAGGCCCACTGAACGACCGCTTTACAAATGCATAGCGTGGAGTGATATGTACAGGGGCAATGCCACGAAAATTGAATAGCAAATATTTGGAGGGACGCTACAATTGTATATTTGAATGTGTAATTCTGGTTTTCGCTTGAAAGGATTACGGAAAACCACAATTACACCTTCAATATACTCTACACTGCAACTGACATTCGATTCAGGAAGTTAGAAGCTAGAATCGCTATAGCAAAGCTGAACTATTCGTTACAAGGCATAAAAGGAACAATAGTTTCGGTAGTAGAGTCATATTTTTCTTACTCAAGCTTTCGTTCTGGGTAGAAGAGAAACATTAATTCTTGCACTTCTATCATATGATTTTCTCAAGCTATCTGGACGAAGTACCTCTCTCGTAATGGAAACTCAACGACGTTCTGCCCCTCAGCATCTCTGTTTTTCTTCCCACGATAAATTATATTTTAATGGACTTAGCTGTGTTCTGAGTACTCCCAAATGTACAACATAACCTGCAGCATGGAATATAGCACTTCGACCCTCTAGAAATATAATATTATTTCCCTCTCTCTCTTTTGGCGTGTGACGTGAGCTAACATGGCTGCAACCGGTTTCGGTTTTATCTTCCCTATATTTAATCGTATTGAATAGATTTCGGTATGAGATAATTTCTTTCTGTTTTGGGGGTCAGTTTTAGGTTTCCGTTTCTTGGTTTGACCAGTAATCACGCACGTTTTGTATCGTTCAATTGGAGATCTACCTGACGTTGTCTTCGCCGTGTAACTATTTAAGCACGAATAATTCATTATTTCTATATACACATTTTCGTAATACAATTTCTCCTATTTTATACATTAGGCTACAGCCTATAGGTATAACATAATTAGTAATAGCTCCGAAAGTGACAGAAAGATTAATTTCGTGCTCCATTACAAGTATTTTCTCAAAGAGAATTGCTTTATATTTAAAAAAAAATATTCTATTGTATCCACAGAATACATCAGCATAGAGAATCGCGTTAAAAATAGTTGGTGTAAGACGATTTGGATTTTTTTTGTAAGGTAAGAAAATGACAGTGTAGGGTTTGAGGGTTTTACGCCTGTGAAGATTAATATTGTGGTCTCAATAGTTATAACGTCGTGTTGAATGATAGGTGGCCATTTTTGTTTACGAGAAACATAGCCTTCTATGTCTAGGGCACTCTGAAAATGCACGTACATGTTCCTCCGAACCGTTGGTAGCTACCTACCAACATATACAATGCCACAACCCATAAAATCACAATATGAATACAATGATAGACCCGTATTTAATCTAGATCATTGTTTCTTGCCACGGTGAC
Source organism: Cryptotermes secundus (assembly GCF_002891405.2). Lineage (NCBI taxonomy): Eukaryota > Metazoa > Arthropoda > Insecta > Blattodea > Kalotermitidae > Cryptotermes > Cryptotermes secundus. The sequence continues at coordinate 317,282 of NW_019723301.1, forward strand.
TATTGCATGCAATTCTTTGCTAAGGGATGGCTTCTGGACACGTGTACTCTATTCTTCACGCGAGTTATTACGGTGGTACTTCTCAGGAAGTTTGGTTTGAAGGGCACAGCTGGGAACAGACAAAAAGTATACATGTCGACTGCTAGTTTATGTTGTGAACATAAAAGGTAGTAACTCCACGGAGTATGTGTAATTGGTTATTGCGCAATAACAGGTAACTTGTCGTGACAGTTTGATTTCATTGCCCATTATGAAACTCTGCTTTAAACCACCAGACCCAAGGCATTTTGCTCGTCCTGCTGTACAACACTTGTAAGATTGCCAAATCTCATGAAGACGCGAATTTTTAAAGTTACAACTTCTACAACTTCGTTTCATTATGTAATTTTCGAAAGTTGCCTGGAAATAAAACGTAAATTCAAATTTTCAGAAGTTTTTCTCATGTAGATGAAATTTTATTGTTAGGAGCAGATAAAAGTAACATTACATCAATAATATATTAAGAGAAATTTCCACCGTTAGGTATTCATAGAATTTTGTTCTTCAATAGCTGATAAACAACAATGCTATAACGGACACACTGCTGCATGCGTGTAAATAGCAAATTCTGTACATTTTCAACCAGTTATCTTTTTAAATTCTAGTCTTTCAATTACAGGACGAAGCTGGGGTGCTGGACTTAATAAGGATTTATAGGTTACGTGTTCAGGACGTCTGAGACATGGCTCACGATTATAAACTGTCAGAAAAACAAATCCTTACCACATACGTACGAACCCAGAGTTTTCAACGAGCTGTTACAAGAAATACTCTCATGAAGGACTTCATGAAACAGAATATTAGAATAGCAGCTAATTTATTTCAAAAGCAGACAGAGGTGTGGACATTTTGCAACATTAGTTGTATGGTAGGTTTTCATACAAGATCCATGCTCGGAGCTCATGATGTTCTGTATTGTGTAAACAACCTGTTTCTCGTATTTGATCATACTGTCAGACATTAATATGACGGTAGATAATGACCATGCCCTGTTATTAACATCCAGTCTCTTGTAGTGAGACTCCCTATCGACAGTGTTGCAATATACGATTCGATGAAAATACGAATTTCTGTCCTGAAGAGAAATTTAAGTGCTAAGAATTGCTACTCAGTGAAAGTTCGTTTCTGCCAGAAAAAATATTCCTCTTCAATGTTCCAAATTTACCATGAGTACACATTTTCTTAGACAATTCTTAATGGTATCTTTGAAGTTACCTCGAGGATTCTGCTCTGGCATCAGCTTTTATTTGTTTTTATTCTTAAATATTTCCTTAAATTCATTCCACTGTATTTATAATTAAATTTCGTTATTTATTTTTGAATGTATTAATATTAAATAATATAAAATGAAAGTTTTCATAAGTACAGTTTTGCTTCAGAGAAAAGCAGTACCCTGAACTGAAAATTAAAATGGCAGACCTGTTATGACTTTTTGTGGAGTATTGGTAGCTCATATCCCTCTACAGCAATTCCATCTATATATAACATATAGGTCTACCAAATATTAAATTATTTTAAAATTACATTCGTGTGAATTAAATACTCCTGTCACTTGTTTTCAGGTGGCACCATGATTTTCAGGTTAACAGAATAGTTTTGTTAAAGATTAATACATAGTGACATGTCAATATAGAATTAAATATGTACTAACAGAGTAGACAATGGCCGCGCCATAGCTCAAGCGGTTAGTCGCTGGCTTCCCACTGCGGCGGCCCGGTTTCGATACCAGGTCTGGTCAAGTGGGATTTGTGGTGGACAAAGTGGCGCTGGGACAGGTTTTCTCCGAGTACTTCGGTTTCCCCTGCCAATCTTCATTCCACCAATTGTTCCACAATCACCCTCACCTATCATCTGGGGCTGGTACAATAGACCAGAAGTGGCCGCAGTACAAGGGACTTAGTCCCACCCCACTAGCAATAATAACAAAAATAATAACAGAGTAGGCACAAAGAGTTACATTTTCAGAAGAAAACGTGTCTGTATGCTACTGTCTCACAAACGTGTAATCGATTCTGAATCAAGGAACTAGAAAGGAAAGAGAAATGAAATCAGACAAACCCCACAGTCTAATTATTGCTATTGAAATTCTTCCCGATTCGTCCTTGGTCACATACGGGCACTACAAATTGTCTGTGGTTCCAGCATAAAGTGATGAACTGAAGTTGTAATGAATCACTTGTAAACAGCGTCTGTAGCGTTATATATTTGTCTCATGTTCTTGGAAAATCCGGCTATTTCTGCAGTGATGCCCCTGTCAGCTAGTGTGAACAAAATTCTGACGCTCTCACGTATAGTAGTGTTGTGGATATTACGTAAGTGGCTACAGTAGCAGCGCCATATGTAAGCATGCGCGTTATTAAAGCCTTGGCTATTTCTTCTTTCGCGAGAACGCATTTAAACTCTGGGCGTGTGACTCTTTAAATAACTTGAAACTCCTCTGTCTTAGTCAGCTGAGATATCGTCATAAAGCAGAAAGTAAATCAAATTGTACCGTGTTGTTCTGCTTTTGTAAGTTCGCAGAAGAAGTAACATCAGACACCATTGATCTTACGTCTATATACAATTCAACTAGTACTAAATCTCATATATATATATATATATATGTTAACGTAGAGAGTATCGCTAAATAAAAACATCTGGGAAAAATGCTGAGAGATAGAATATAATATCGGTTTTATTCGATCGAAATAGGTTCGGAGATTTGTATGTAAAATGCTAGAGAATCAAGGCAATTGAGTGATAGTTCAAGCAAGAAATGGAAGGAATTAACTGAAATATCAGAAGTGTCTTCTAGACGAAACTAGGAAGGAATAACAAGAAGAAAATAATATGGCGGAGAAACTCATACAAGGAAACAACATAAGATAGAGAAGGTGAGTTGCAGGCGACAATTAAGTGGGAAATCACTTTGATTGAGAGGTACCAGCGAAATTATTTAAAAGCTACTGAAGAGAACTAAAAGGTAACTTTTAGTTGGTGAAACTGTTTAACAGAGAGCCCAAGAGGGAGTTATTTCGGATGGGTAGAACACGGCTAGTACAGCTTGCGTATAGAAGAAAGGGCCAAGAAATAAATATTCAAATTATACAGGTATAAATATAATGGCAGTGGTAGGAAAAGTACACCGAAATGTAATATAGGAACGACTGGATAAATACATTTAAGTATGTACAACGCAGAATTATGGGAAGCTATGACAAATGAGTTATGTCAGCAGAGTTACAAGAATAATTGAAATGCCTCCACATAAATACTAAGGCATAGCGATTAAGGGAAGAGCTGCAGAATACGAAACGCTTTCTAGAAGAGAGTTGCATGCTACCAATTCAATCCAAGTTACATTCACTAGTTATCGTACACAAGTGGATGAGAAAATGTGAAAGATTGGATTAGGCACTGAAGATACGAATATATGATCTCTGGTAGTCGGGAGCTCAGTCAGTATAGCTACGGGCTGTGGGCTAAACGGTCGACGAGTCGTAATCAGATTCCAGGCAGGGAGAAGAGATTTTTCTCTTCTCTATAGTGTCCAGACCAAATGTGGACCCACCCAGCGTCCTATCAAGGGATACTACGGGGTTCTTTCCCTGTGGGTAAAGCGGCGGAGGAGCGTGAAGCTGAAGACTCTTCTCCTACTGCGGAGATTACGAATGATGGAACTATGCCTCTGTTCCCCCCTTGCATCTTCATTGCGTGGTGCTTAGTTAATTACGGACAGGGACAAATTTATGTGTTTAACTTACATACTCTGTGGTTTGCTGATGACCAGATGATAATAATCATAGAAAAGATGACGGTTTCTACGTGACAGTAAACTTTTCGGAAGAGTACACAAAGTGGGTATTAAAGGTACATTTTAAGTAGAAGACTGGAATATCTTGTAACAGGTGTTTCACAGGTAGAAGATCCAGAAACTGAAAGACAGAGAACAGCAGGATGTAACAGTCTCGGATACTCAGAATATGTGTTCAATAAGACACAGTGACAAGCAACTAAGATGTACGAAGCTAAACAAAGAAAGTGCAAACTCCAACTAGAGTAGTTACTTCGTCTTAAGGATCGAAATACAAGTACAATTACAATAAGAAAATGAATTATTCCTCTATTACAATTCCTGTTAACAACGTACGGCACAAAGTCCTGGAAGATAAATAAAGAGACACTTTGGAAATTATTAGTAATAGATATGGGTTTATGAAGGACATGCGCAAGGAATGTATTTGAGGATAAAGTCCGGAATGAGGTAATTGCAGGAAGTGTGTGAAATAAAAAAAAACAATGAAAGATCGGATAATAGAAAAACGACAGATATGACATGGACATGTTCGTCGAATGGAAGAACGTGGATTACGAAGACAGGTATTAGAATGGAGCCTAGTAGGGCGCAGGAGAAGGGGCAGACCACGACAAATCTGGAATGAGGATGTAGCAAAACTAAAGAGGTGGAGAAGCCAGTCTGAGGAAGATGCAGAAAACCGCGAGAGAAGGAGACTTCGCGCAAGGAAACATTAAAAGAGAGGCAGCCATACGTTCACAGTTGATATAATCTTCATTAACTGACCCACGAAACAAAAACAAAAAAGTCTTAAGATTGAGTCAATTAAACAGTAATTGTATAATAATGTTTGCAATGATATAGAATGCTGCCTGTATTGATTAAATATCATGAAGTATCATTCTCTAAAAGAATATTATACACGCGTATTTTCGAAGGAAAGCCTAAATGTATGACTTAACAGCGAGAGGTGCAACAATTGTCTCAGTTTGTAACATGTCTCTTTTGGGATTTATCGTTCCCTACATTAATGCAAACTTAATCGAATTATTGATGATTTCATCACTGCTGTTATTTTACTGTTACTAATTAAATTTTACACTAACTGGACCTCGTTGAAACGTACCAAAGACCACTGTTGAAAATCCCAATAATATAATATTATTAGATTATCACCTCATTATTATTGAACTTAATTGAACTGAATTAGTATCATCATAATCATCATCATCAGTAAACTTATCAATATTGTATGGTGTTTCTGGCAAACTGTTTCTCGGCTGTGAGAAATTTCCATCTTTTATGGGAAAAAAAGTCTCACTACCGTCTTGTGGAAGGTCCGGCATTGGACTTTATCCTTGCTCAGTCTAGGCCATATTCTCACACTGTGTTTTTAAATGCGTTGTAACATTCTCCTATATATTTCCTGGCTACTAAAGCTGCTTCTTCCCTTCTGATATTCCATCCAGAACGATTTCTTATAGCTCCCACGAGTGCTGCATGTTTCCATCCGTTTCATCCTTCCTGATTTGATCACCCTAATAATATTAGAAGAGTATATATATGTAAAGCTCGTAAACCATCACATTACTTCCTCTTCTGTGTATGCATTTTCTCAATATTTATTACAAAATATCAGTGATATTATTATTATTTGGAACAGTTAAATTTCACACTTCAGTGATAATAATATTCCAATATAAGTCAGGCGTAGGATTGTAGGAATTGCCCCCATATGAGGGGTATTCAGGCTTCTACTAACCAATAAAGCCTTTTATTGAATCCGGCTCCAAGTGTGATTGCCACTTCCCTGAAGAGAGCACATCTATTCACTTCTAAGTAGATTAGAAATATAAAATATATAAAACATCGTGTTCAATTATTTTGTCGGAAATATTTTTCAATTTCAAGATCGTAAGATTTGAGGCTTTCACGGCGGTGACTATGANTTCCAGGTACTGATGCAATTAAACACCACTCAAGAAATTTACCAACATTTTATGAAACCCGGAGGTTTATTACCGTGTTCATAAGATCCCTCCACTGGTCATTATCCAGAGCCAAATCAATTCAATCCATACCACCCAATCCTGTCTAAGACCCATTTTAATGCCATTCACCCACCTAAGTCTTGTTCTTCCTAGCGGTCTCTTTCCTTCTGGTTTTCCCACTAGTAGCCTGTATGCATTCTCTTCGCCCCATTCGTTCTACATGCCATACTCATCCAATTCTCCTTAACTTAATCATTCTAATTATACTTGGAGAAGAGTACAAGTTATGAAGCTCCTCATTATGCAGTATTCTCCAACCTCCCGTCCCTTCATCCCTCCTAGGTCAAAATATTCTCATCAACGCCCTCTCCTCGAACACGCTCAGTCTATGTTCCTCCTTAATATCAGAGATCAAGTTTCACACCCATAAAAAACAATAGGAAAATTATAGTTTTGTGTATTTTAAGTTTTATGTTTTTAGACAGACGAGAAGATCGGTTGTGTCGAAACCCACACTAATTTTCCCCCTAGAATCTCATCTACATAAGAACTTAACCTTGACAGAATGATAATGGCTAGGATTTTGCATGAAGTTGATAGCAGTGATATCCCACGATAATTAGTACAGTCAGTTTTCCTTTACCGGAACATTTTTCTACACTACTCAGTCATTAAATATGGCTCATAATACTAGGGGAGGAGGAGAGGAGGAAGACAGATTTACATAAATACGGAAGACACAGCGTTATGTAAAACCTAATTCTGAAGTTAGTTTCCAGCCGTAGCCCGAAGTTTACACAAATTTGCTTGGTTCCTTTAATGTCTGATTCTGATGTACTGTAGCACCTAGCAAGCATTTCCTACTTAATTCGTTAAGCTATAACACTAAATATTATATCAAGAAACGTAGGAACTCTCGTCTCTTAAGCTCAAATAACAGATACATAAATAAACACCATATTGTAAGATAAAGTTAAGGTAAATTGTCCCTGCGCTTAATTAACTAAGCGCCACGCCATTAAGCAATATGGAGGAGTGGAGGTACAGCTCCATAATTCTTGACGTAGGCACTAGATGGAGGTGAGTGGTCAGATTCACGTTCCGCCCACTTTAACCTCGGAAAAAGAGCCCCTTGTACCCATTGGATAGAAGGCTGGGTGGCCATCAGAACCGGTCTAGACGCTGTGGAGTAGAGAAAAACCTTGCCTTTACCCGGAATCGAACCTCGGCAGTCCATCCCGTAGCTAGTGTTTATACCGGCTGACCAATCACAATATTTTGTACAATTTATCGGCTGTATAATGACGGTTCGATTTGTCTCATTATTCGACAAAAAAAAAAAAAGCAACTCGCACAATTAAGAAAGGAAAAGGAAATTCACTTAATATAATGGAATAGCCAATTGTGTCCCTGGGTGTACCATGATGTACATCATTTGTAATGAAACAGTCAAGATACTAAATATGTTTGCATTATAACTTACAATACCACTGATTTATAGGAAGAGGCCTATGTCTAATTTTAAGACTGCAGTTTTATATAACATAGACTGACTATAAGAATATTAATATTCTAAGACAAAGAGCACAACGTAGGTGTTTAAAGGGACGCACAGCAGACGTATGAATTTTGTTATTGCAGTGGTTCGTAGTTTTTGGGATATCGCTACACGTTTATGATACATTGAATTCAATTTAAAAGCGAAAGTACCGGTTTACAAGCATGAACAGACCCACTGCTTATATATGTGTTCATGAAAGCATGTATTTGTGTGTGGAGATCTGTAATTAATTAATATTTTAGTGCTAGCGCCAAGGAAGTTATTGGAGACTCAGAACCGAATGGACTAGACGAAATTACTTTACGATTCTTCACGGTTTCAATATTAGCGACATCTGCATTATCGTAACGTTTGCAGATTTAAACTGTCAGCGTTATCACTAAATATTTACCCCATGAACTGTATATTTAAGAACTGTAATTCCGTGATCCTTTACACGCAAAATGCTACTTAATGTTGATACTTCCGGGTGACTGTGATTAATTTTCAGGGATTTCTGTGAAGCATGCAACTCACGAACGGATCAATTCCTACTTACCTCAGAAGGAGTCGATAACGTTGCGTGTTCTCATAGGAACCAAATTAGATTCTGTCCCTCTTTACGTACTTCAACAATTCGATAACTCCTCTTAAGGAAAATATGCAACATTGCGACCTTGCATTTTTGTACATTAATATTCTGTAAAAATTTTCTTCGGAATATCAACAGCCGTGAATTTTTTTGTTTGCAGATAAGAACGTTAAATATTAAGAGTCTTTACTTCAAAGGTAATTTACTCACTCTAGGGCTTCGAAACATATTTTATTGACTTATACGTTCGATATATATAATCAATTCATTAAAACCTGTGTAATATACAGCATACTATTATGAATGTTTTAAAAGTTGCGTGACTAACAAGAGTAGCTTGAGCGAATAAATCATTTATAAAATTTTCTTGAAGAAGGAACAAGAATTCTGACTTGAAGTACAGACAAAATAGTTCAAATTACATCACTTAACATTTTAACAAAGTTAAGATAATTTTGCTAACACCGGAATTTAAAGATTATATTCTGAGTAATGATGTTAATAGCTAGGAATTGTCGTTAGATCGTGTTACATATAATGCGAGCGACTAAAATGTGACTTCATGCACTGTAGTTTTGACACATTTGTTGCTTGTACTTGAACAGTGTACCAAGGCACTGTGGGATCGTAATTACAATGGAAATCTATATTAAAATGTAGGCACTTACCTTTAAATGTTCGTGGGTGTTTTTCTAAGATGCTACTGTAGCAATGGAAATATAGTTTCTTCCTATAGAAGGGTCGTGAATTACTTTTTCCTTTCTTCCTTCGTCTTGCTTTTTGAATATTATATGTATAAAAGTACAAAAATACAAAAAATTGTCTGTTCGCGATCTCTCTCACTCAAAGAAAATTGACTGTCGATTGTTGATCGTACACTCGTTCACTCCTGATCCCTCTCACCCGTACTATTCTATCTCCTGACAGCCAAACCTCCCGAACTGCCCGCGACGATAACGACAGTAACGCGAGGAGCGGCCTGACACTTGCCTATAACATGCAACTATCATTTGACGTCATCGCTTGACGTCATCAACTTGCCGTTGCTATGGGCAACCAGTTGTTGCTGGTCACGCCTCAAGCGGTCGAATACAGCATCTGAAGCACATAACCTATACCTGTCCTAAAAAGAATCAGGAGTCCATTGCTTTGCGTCACGGGATTAAGCGAGGCACTCCTAAGGATAGTGCGACGGATGTGTTTAAGAGCGCGCAACGGAAAAGAGAACAAAAGTCGAGCAAATTTATGGAACACATGTCTGTCAAGTAAACGGAGAAGTTCATGGAGGTAGGCCTAGGCCCACTGGGGCTGTAGTGCCAAGGGAAAAAAATATGGATGTCAAAACACCTTATCAAATAATGTCTCTAAAATAATTCAACACTGAAATATCCCGAATATATATATATACATTCATGGCTTATTTATTCGGAGCTGCAACATCGAACGGTGCGGACACTGTGACAGATAAACTGGAAAGTACGAGGAAAGAAGTGCTTGAGCATATTTTCGTATATTAGCTCATTGTATGTGTACAATGAAAACCTTCAGTCAAGGGAATCCGTGTCTAACCGAGATTCGAATCCAGAAATCGCCTAATACGAAACAAATGCGCTAACCACAAAATGTAAATGTTTGTATAAAGTTTCTGATATACCTGACGAACAAAGCTTCTGCCAAGAAAGATACTGTAACGTTTCTGTCTTCTATATGGGGAGTGCTCTATTCGAAATTCGATCGAGGCACCGATTATCCGGAATAATGTTTATCCTGTATTTCTTAGGCCCTCCAGGGTGATGCCTATATAGTGTATCAAATTAGGCGAAAAAGATTCCTTTCACATAGTTTCCAAATTATTATTCATAAATCATATTACAATTCGACACCATATAACCTGAGCAACTGACAGCATCATTAAAAAGCAATAAACAAAGTTAGGGCTTCCACTGTGGCATCACTGACGCCTACAGTGTGCCCATAAATCCGCAGCACTCACATATGCAGAACACGTGACTTCATGTGTAAGCGATCACTTCTCATGCCTTGCAGCTTTGGAAGCCTGTCTAAAGAATTTAGTTGTTTTCCACAGCTTCAAACACAAGTTAATTTTTCTCACCAATTTTTGGTATACGTGTATTTCTTGTTTTACTTTTGTTATTGTTCCTTTATGTGCTGTCGCATTTAACATGAAGATACGAAGTTCAAATTAGGCCTACAGTTTGAGTTCTACAGGAACCTTGCTAGATTTATATAGCTGTCAGTTATGTTTATTCATATTGTCACGTGTTAGAGTGACTCTCGACGGAGTTTTGGATTGGATATTGAATTTATTTACAACTTGCAAGTCGTAACTACAAATAACTATAACACTATCGCTAATGTACACAGATTTTATAAAATCACGCTGTGTCTTTTCCAGCCCGCAGTATCTTCACTAGCAGTTGCCTGACAACAGATTCTTATAATGGCTGTTCCCCTGCTTCCTGGTTCAAATCCACTTTGAACGGTGGCTGTCTTCAAACTGCGAACTCTTCAAGCTATAGTCACGTTGCGACCGACTCTCAGTCAGTCTGTCTTGGTGTCGAGCTCCATTTGGGGCTCATGACCAAATACGTATTTGTTTCTGTTTAACAGTTATGGTTTTATCCTCCTCTCTGACGAGAGGATGGGTCTGTCATTTGTCCGAGTCGCTGTCAGCAGTAACAAGTCAGTTGTCAGAATATATTATTTACATTTTACATGTTATTAAATGTATATACAGTAAAAGGTCTCTGTCAGTCCACGCTCAGTAGAGCAGACCATGCCCTATCTTTAGTAACTCACGCTACAACGGCTGTCTAGCCACTTGAAAGGTCTTATGCTTGACCGCCGCCAAGCTTAAGCCTCTTACATTTCCTTTGTCTGGCCTCGCCTTTTTCAATGTTGCGATCATTAGAATTTTCATGATATTGTATGACTTCTGCTTATTGCCTGCATAATTTTGTTATACAATCATATATGGAAGGAAGGTTGAAAGCCATGTGCAAATCGTGAACCGGCGTGAACCTTGGAAAATTACCAATTGTGCGAAGAGCCTTGTTTTGCAGGCGCTGCAATTTCAGTAGATGATTGTCTGCTGCACACTCCCTGGCGGGCCAAGCATAAATCATTATAGTCCTAACGAGTGCTTTGTGGAGGGTCAATTTAATTTTGGTGCTTAATCGCTCACTTTTGAATAGGGAATATACCGTAGTAAATATTCTGAAGGCCTTGACTTCGATAGCTTCTATGTGCAATTTCCATGCAATTGTCTTATCGAAGCTTACACCGATAAATTTCACAACATTTACAAATGGAATGTTTCATCATTTCACTGTAAGATGGGTCTCAGGAGGTCGACATCTGCGAGAGATGTAGATTCCCTGAGACTTATCCTCACTTATTTTAATATTCCAGCGCTCACATAACGCCTTCATTGAGCTGAGAACGCGCTGAGTTTTATGACAACAAAACCCTCCTTGCGATTTGTGACATACAGACAGCTGTCTTCGGAAACGAGAGTTAAATGAACACCAAGTGTTTGGGACACACCAGTTATGTACATGTACAAAGGAGTAGACAGAACAGAATCTAATTCACCACTGCTTGCATTTCCTTTGGCGTAGACATTTCGTCTTCAACCGAAATACAAAATTTGCGTTGTGAAGGAAAATAGCTGATAAACTTTATCAGACTTGCCGAAAATTTCGATGGAGATAAGTTAAACAGCAAGCCAGAGTGTCATCCGGTATCATAAGCTCTTTCAACATCCAAAACAGCGTAGCCGTAGACATATTATTATTGAAATTAAGGATCACGTGACCCGTTAGCTTCGTATATTGCAGTGTCTTGCTCTGCGAATTCTTGCTCAAGCTGACCTCCTTATAAACCCTTGGCACGGACCACTTTAGAAAACACCGTTTCCAACAGTACCTCCATTACTTTGCGTCAATTCTTTGCTGTGGAGATGTGCTTCTTTTGCGATTGTTACCTAGTAACGGCTCTGATATATTTGTTTATCTTGCTGTCTTTGCAGCTTCATTTACGCCAATGAGGTACTTCGCATGGAATGATGTGTTTGGAAAATATAACTTACCAATTCATATTATGTGCTTTTTAAGGCCTTCAGATGTAATATGTCATTGACTGTAGAACTTAAAAATCCAGAATCAAATGTTTGGGCATAAATGATTCACAATAGGATGCTTAAGTTAAGGCTGTCCTCCGTTTGTACGATACTTATGCACACGTATAGATTTCAGATATACAATAATGAAAATGAAGTAACAGACACATCTATCAGAGTAGAACATTCTCTTGATAGTGCAGAAGTATAAAATACAAGAACAAGACTAAAATTCTTAGATTGATATTTTATATCATCGAATCAGTCGATTTATACTGTAACTTCTGTTTCATATAATCTGATTTATTTTATTTTTACGTCAAGTGTTTCATATAATTAATAGTATTGTATCCAATTTTACTAGTACTGCAGTTCAGTGGTGTATATATGATAACCGTGTATTTGCCTGATGATGGCTATTGATAGCCGAAACATGTAGCAGAGCCGAAACCAAGCACTTATCTTGATATTTGTTGTGTTGTGACTGTTGTATTAAAGAGGTTGTAGTCTGTAACACAACAGGATGAATGAAATAAAAACTTCGTAACTTTCGCTTCGAACCATCAGCACCAAGAATCGCAGAACTTTCATACCTTTACGACACTGAAGAATTCTTGAACAATATAAGAGTACTTTTGATTTTCCGTGAAGAGTGCAATGTTGAAGTGGTTTTCTGAGACAACAGGACACCACGCAGCAAGAGACAGTTTCGGAAGAACGAAGCAGAATACTCTCAACCTTGCAATGGAACTCCCTACATCATCTGTTCAAGAAACGTCCGGGAGACATAAATTTGGTTCATAGTCTGAGAACACAAGAGAACATTCTGTGATGTCATGAATGTGGTATGAAATTATTGCGAGTGACGTGATGAAGCAAAAACATAGAAACGTGTCATTTCCAAACGTGCATCCATAATTTGGCATTGCTGTTTATTTATTACAAATAAAAATTATTTGTGCAGTACGCCTATATTTCACACCATACACGTCGCACTGTACAGCCAAGAACAATTTTTCAACGCATTTATTTAAATGTTCATAATTTCGACACCTGTTTCGAACTAAAGTTACATACCTCACTAAGGCTAGAGTTTTGCCTCTGGTTCTGCATGGGTGTGAAAATTGGCCTCCGATGTTAAGGGAAGAACATAGACTGAGGGTGTTGAGGAGAATGTTTGGAAACGAAGAGGGATGAAATTATAGTTTTTATTGCTAGTGGGGTGGGACTAAGCACCTTGTACTGCGGCCACTTCTGGCCTATTGTACCAGCCCCAGATGATAGGTGAGGGTGATTATGGAGCAATTGGTGGAATGAAGATGGGCAGGGGAAACCGAAGTACTCGGAGAAAATCTGCCCCAGCGCCACTTTGTCCACCACAAATCCCACTTGACCAGACCAGAGATTGAACCCGGGCCGCCGCGGTGGGAAGCCAACGACTAACCGCTTGAGCTACGGAGCCGCCCAAAATGATAGGTTAGTAAAAAGAAGGCAAAATGAGGAACTTCATAACTTGTACTCTTCATGAAATAGAATTAGAATGATGAAGCCAAGGAACTTGAGATGAGCAGGAGGTGTAGCACTTATGGGGTGAATAAGAATGAGTGTAGGATTATGGTGGGAAAGCCAGAAAGAAAGAAACCATCAAAAAGACCTAGACGTAGGTGGGAAATAATATTGAAATGAATCTTAGAGAGATGGGATGGGACGGTAAGGAGTGCACTGATCTGGCTCAGGATGGGGACCAGTGGAGAGCTCTTGTGAACGTGGCAATACAATTTCATATACCATAAGAAGTTTGGAAAATCTTGAGCAGATTAGCAATTGGTGGCTGCTCAAGAAGTATTCAGCTCTGCGATGTTTGTTAGTTAGTTAATAGAATCCACAGTTCATATCCGGTACAAGTTGCTATAAGCCAGTTTTAGAGAAATTCAATAAGTCCGATTTGAGCTTCGTGTAAAATAAGGGACAGACAATTGCATAAATTGAAGAAAACTCTAAAACAAAATGTAAGAATGATTTTGTATTGTATCTGCAGCCTTAGTGGTACCTCAGATTATACTGCCCAACGCAAGTTTTTTTGTAGATATTTAAATTAACTGCAGGGAGAACTGTATTCACACGGAGGTTACATGAAATCGTGATTCAGAATTACACAATACGGATCTAAAATAATGAGTGTTCAATAATATTTACAACGCGTTACTAAATTGTTCTTCCGGTTTCATTTTTTGTTGTGGGAAACATTTCGAAGGACAAAATCAGTGCGTGTTTTGAAGCGTGGGATGAATTCGCTGGTAATGCCTTGTATACCATGAATACAGGAAGTACATTTCTTTGGGAATTAGTGGAGGTGTGGACTGACGTTCGATTCAACATAAAGGACTGGATTAGAGGGTCTATGTAAAGTTTTTAAATCTTATGTTTTTTCGTATGTGATGTAGCTATGAGGTCTGTATTCCTGCTTTCCATTTACCTGTGTCAGTGTTTCCTAAAGGGTGTTGCTCAAAATCCCCGGGCTTCCCAGAGTGAAAATAAGGGTTCCATAAGAAATTATGTTACAGTGTAAAAAATAATAATTTATATACTATTATTATATATTGTTTTTTTTAATTCGCTTAGTGAGGGTGGAGTCCAACTGAGTCCACACGGCACGGCGGCCACTGATTGGCCTATTGAACCTGCCCCGGGTGATTATGATAATGGAGAATTTGGTGGAATGAAGATTGGCAGGGGAAACCGAAGTACTCGAGAAAACCCTCCCCAGTCCCACCACAGATCCCACTTGACCAGACCCATGATCGAACCCGGACCGCCGCGGTGGGAAGCCAGCGACTAACCGCTTGAGCTATGGCGCGGCCCTTATTATAGACTTTACTTACAATATTTTCCATTTTGGGGCCTCCTTAGAGGTATTTTATAAACACAGATAATAATAATAATAATAATAATAATAATAATAACAATCGGATTCATAATATATTCAGTGCGGGAGGAAGGCCGATAGGTTTCTTCTGTGATAAGTTATGAAAACCTAATTGAAACCCCTCCACGTAACTATTTAGTAGAAGTAATATTTAGCAAAGAGCAGTAAACCACGTGCCCCTTGGACGACGATAGAAAATTCCCGAAATTTGGTAAGTTTTCTTCATCGATTAAAGAAGGGCTTTATAGACCTACAGGAATAGGGAATCAGGAAAGCAGGAGAAGAGATCCGAACAACAAGATTAAAGTTAAACGGTTTGTTGTTGGGAAAGCAAAATAAACCATTGAAGGTCGCAGTGCTAGGGCCAGTTTCATGGCTCACCCCTCATACTCATGTTGTTGGAAGAACTACGACTCTTCTGTAATCTATATCGAGAGAAATTTGTCGGATATAACTTTACAGATTCGGGCTCTTGTAATTATGAATATATAAAATCACATTTAATAATTAATACATAATATCATGACGCATCTCCGTACACGGATGTTCCAATCTATCTTAGAACGAAGAGGCATATAAGCCTACTTTTCATATGACTATTTATTTTTGTTTACTTTCAAAAAACAATCACTTCAGGACGTTATATAGACCATTTCTCGAAGAATTTTACCATAAAAAATTTCATGATATTACATGAAGTCTGACTAGTGTCGCTCAGAAATTTTCACTGGGATGTATTGGTACGTCAGTGTGTTTTATTGACGGTAGTAAATTGAGATATGATTTGGTCGGAAGGTGGTGTTATGCTTTTCACATCAAATTTCATCAGCATCCCACAGCTGGTTCGAAAGTAACTGGGGAGACGGGAACGCTGACGATATAACAACGTAGGCCTAAGGTTATCTTTCCTTCTACATGTAACTGAAACCTGTAGGTTTCAAGAATCAGATCTGATAATTCAGAAATTACAAATTATAAAAGATGACAAGTACAGTCAGATTTTATTCTACTATAATCAGACTTTCATACAAATGATAATGCCAGTACCGGCGCTGCTCAAATTGGAGAGAAAGTTAATCGAAACTGCTAGAATGATGATGCTGATAATTTTGTTCTCTAAGTAATCAAAGATTGAATAGATTAGCAAGGTTATCTCGTGTATCAAAGAATAATCTGAAGGCGTCTCTATTGTAGATATAAATGTGACAATAAAAATGCTGTGAAATGGAATATGCTTAAGAATTTCGTATTGTATAAAGAGGTGTTTTTGTACTTCGGTCATCTTTTGTGAGTTGCAGTTATCTTCTATTCTAATATGACTGTAGTTCAGTCATTATTACTCTTATTACTCATCACAATAGTCGCATCAATCCTACATTGACACCTGTGCATTACTTAGTGGCTCGTGTAACCGTCCAAGATGTTTGAAACGGTATTTTACATTTGGGGGTAACTTTCTAATCTCGACCAGAACACCGGCTCTTCTGGTGGAAATTTGTCTTGGTTTTCCTCATTTCCTCCAGTGTCTAATGTTCGGTTGCGATCGCTTTCTTTCCACATCCTTTCGAATTCCCTGCCATTCGATGATTTAAAGCTACGTGGTACGATTCACTGTCAACGCCATTAAATAAATTGCAAATATGTAAATATATTTTTTACAGATGTGAAAGAACGTTGGTCGCCGAAGATTATTCGAAAACTGAAAGTACAGATAGTGTTCGGAGTGTTACATTATGTGAAGCATATCAATCAGTCATTTGTTTGGAGAACTAGGCCTACTGACCTCATGTCTATGTCCTGCAATATGTTCTTGGAAGTATGTTTGCGGCTTTTTGAAGTCTGGGTTAGAGTATGAACATCAGTTTATTTATTCATCAATGGCATTACAGCCCTTTTTTTGGGGCCCTGGCCTCTTCTTCATTTTCATAATCTTTATTACATAGACGGTAGTACTCCTCAGACGAGAGATCAGACCGTCACAAGGCTACCAACTCACAGGACAACGCAGACATAGAATAAACGTACGCACAGATATCCATTCCCTGAGTGGATTCAAACCCATGATCCAAGCGTTCGAGTGAGAGAAGATAATTCATGCCATAGGCCTCGCGGCCATTGTGATCGGTGTATGGTTATCAATAGTGTTTATAGACTTATTAAAAGTAACAACAAACTGTAAAAGCTTCAGCCAAAGGGGCACAGATAGTTACGAATTAGAACAGAATGAACTACAGGTCAGCAAAGCGTTCTCAAAATTATTGGATCATGTTAAATTACGATGGTTGCAGAAGCCGAATGAATTGTAAAGGGATAATATGAACAAATTGCCGGTCACGGTAGCCGAGCGGTCTATGGCATGTACTGTCTTCGTTCGCTTGGAAACCGGAATCGTGGGTTCGAATCCCACTCAGGGCATGGATGTTTAGTTTGTGTGTGTGCGTTTTTCTGTGTTTGTGTACAGGTAGAGGCTTTGCGACGAGCTGATCATCCGCCCAAGGAGTCCTACCGAATGTGAAAGATCTAGAAAAATCGAAGTGAACGGAGAAGCTCATGGAGGTAGGCCTAGGCCCACTGGGGCTGTAGTGACAAGGAAAAGAAAATATGAACAAATTAAAGCGTTAATGTGATATCACTTTCAGCAATGAAAATGGTTAATTTGTCGGATGGGTAAGAATAATGAGCTTGTAACAAAAAGAACAACATATATTAGAGATTTGTATACTAAGGTAACAAATCAGCTATTCCATTGGCTCGGATTCATTTCGAGAAACTAATAGCTGTTCAGTTAGTTAAATTTCTGTCATTTTATGGGCCCCGAAATTAGCTGCCGTGTTCACAGTAGCCCGCTAATTATCGCTACCCTGAGCCGCATATCCTAGATTTAAAAATTTATTTTAATATTATCCCCATCTACACTTAGGTTATTAAATTGGCTTTTCCTTCAGAGTTTCTTACCACTGCTACGTGCTACGTCGCTCTTGTTTCCTTCATTTTGTTTTCAGAAAAATATCCGTTATATGACGTTCCTGGTTATGCAACTTTCTCCATCCCCTTATTTCTTCATCCCCCCTCAGAGCCGTGCCCTTATTCTCATTGACCTGTGCCTCTTTTACAATATTCGAACTTTGCCTCTTTTTCAAAGAATCGAAGAGCTTGGTGGTTTCAAATTTTGGCAGCCTTGATAAAAAAAGATATGGGAAAAGGCAGAGTTGTTAAAACATTTCTGACAGTGGAAATTCCAATTTTGAACACAAACCTTGGATTCTGAAGGGCCCCAAAAGACAGTGAATGAAGACGAGTTTTAAGTAATTTGTAAGAGCAACACTCAGTGTGAGGCTCAGTTCGACCCTGCAGTACAGCGAGCCTTATAATTGTACACTCGACGCCGAGCTTATCAACACGTCATTTGAAGCACGCTTGCGTACATGTATCTGCCTGAGTTCATGCAAGAGCTGACGTAAAAGGAATTTAGAGGATGCCTTGGACGTAAATGAATTTATGAACCGAATGTTCCTGTTTACATGCAGCGTAACGCAAACAAAGGCCCACAACTCCATGAGATATGATAGTAATTAACTGCTTTTGAGTTTAAATTTCATATTTAGCATCAGTATAGCGGTTACAATTCCGTTTCATGATAGTAAAAATATTTTGGGTTTATTGGAAGACTGAAGAAGTGACCTGGAATATGGTTTTCGGACATTTTTGTCTGTGGCTGCCATTGAAATCACTTCCCTCTCCACCGGCTGCCAAGACCAATCTTGTTGTGTCACTAAATTCACTCTCCTGCCGTGATGACTAGAGGGCGGTCCCTTGGAGCCAACGCAACATAGGGAGGCTTAAAAAAACAAACTCCGTAGCCTGTAGTCCGCAAATAACTTTACCGACCGAGAGACCGCCGCTTGTCGGCGAAGTTAGTGCCAACTTTAGCGGATAAAGAGTGTCGCGTGGTCAACGCAACGAAATCCCCACGGTCTTTAATTTCGGTTTTCTAGACCGGAGCCGCTATTTCCTTGAAATAGCTCCTCAGTTACCCTCACGAGTCTGGGTGGACCCCGTTCCAGACCTTCTACATCTCAGAAAATCTGCGAGCGTCGGGAATTGAACACGGGACCTCTGGATCTGTAGCCAGGAACTGTGACCACTGGGCCACAGACACATGCCAGCACAGATCAGCACAGAGGATTCTTCAGGGGCGAAACTACTCTTCTACCATGAAAGTGGAGGTGACATATTCCTGCGAAACGTTGTCACTACCAACCAGACTACTTGGCGTCTCATCTCAGAAAAAAACAACCGTAAATGGAAGCAGAGTTCCCTGTTCATGATGATCGTTATTTTTAGTGTACTTTCCTAAAGTAGGTTTATGCTTTTTTCTTCCTGCCTGCGTGTCTATGTGTGTGTCCCCCACTCCAATGAACACGAAAATTTGAACATCATTCTTATAAGTAGTAGTTAGCAAGTAATTTAATTAAATGTAAGAGAACCATAGAATTTGAACGCTGGTAATAAACATTTATAGCCCTGTAACTAACACGATGTAATCGTGTCTTTCATAAACAAGAGATATTGAGGTTGCCAAAAAAATATATCCCTTTTACGGAACACGAATATTCGTGATAAGACTGCAGAAAAACTTTGCATTGGACTGATACATTTGAACCCAGTCGATATCTAATTTTTGTAGCATCCGTTGTAATGTTATATTTCTCTGTATGTATGAGCATTGGCCTATGTCAGCTCTGTCCTTTAAAATTTTCAGAGAAAAATCTTTTCTCATTTCCCACATTTGTTCTACCCATGCCTTCGATTAAATCAGCGTAACCGTACTAACATTAGCTGCTCCCTCTTGGTTCTGATGATATCCTAAAATAGACGGCTTCTTGCCTCGTCCTCTCCTCGTAAAAGTAAGTAAAGCTATCCCTGTAACGGGCCATGAAGGCCCATAGGGTTATGAAACGTTGAGGGTCCCACATTATCTAGACCAGCCGTGTCAAACATGCGGCCCCCATAGCCACAAAGTGCGGCCCCTCAACTTTTAAAGCTAATTGATATTAAAATCAATATTAAAATTTTAGTAGAAATATTTTTTGTAAAGACAATTTTCCAGCAGACCCGAAGACAAGAAGTCTCACGCAGACATAAATTAGCAGGCTGCAGGAAATTCAATGTTTTGCTATTTCTAACATAATTTCTTGTGTAATCTCTCTTTTTACATATTGAAAAGTTGTTTGATAATTGAAGAAAACAGTCTTCTGGGATTTGGCACCGTGTATATGTGGTGTTAACCGACGTTTCGGAGGAACGTATCGCCCCCATCTTCAGGGTTGAAGATTACCGTTTCTCACTGTGTTGTCGCTTGCAGATTTCTTAAACTTTTTCTTCAACCCTGAAGATGGGGGCGATACGTTCCTCCGAAACGTCGGTTAACACCACATATACACGGTGCCAAATCCCAGAAGACTGTTTTCTTCATAGTCACCGCCGTGAAAGCCTCAAATCTTACATTGTTTGATAATTGTCAAAAATGGCAATCTCTTGCTTTTTAAAACTGTAAGATATGTGACTTTAGGTAATTATATTGAAATTATTCCTAAATAATAAATATAATTAAATTTCCTTGTATCAAAATCTAATGTATGTTTCTATTTTGAAGTGCGGCCCTGGACTATTATTTATAGGGCTGAGGTGGCCCTCTGTACAAGTTGAGTTTGACATGCCTGATCTAGACAGTCAGCTCAAAGATGGCGGTAAGGTTGTATTTCTCGTACAGCGTTATACATCGAATACAGATGAAAATGGGCATAGAATAAACTGAAAACTGGCTATGTACATGATTATCCAATGAAAGCATTGCCAAGGACTGAGTTGGTTTCATCCGCTTCATTTTCATGAGTAGTTTTGGACTACTTCATGTCCGATTGGTCAGTTAGCGAACTGCCTCTTTTTATCCCAGTCGGATTCTCCTGTTGCTTGCTATTATCATCAAAATCGAAATGACATAAGCACTGGACAATTAAAACACACAAGTCCGATAGATAATGAATGACGGTGGAGTGTTATACAAGTCGGTACCAGGGATTCGATAACTCCATCTATTGATTCTCCTTCTTGAATAGCAAGCTCACTTAAGTAATGACCTTGCTTCTGTTTGAATAGCCTTTATTCATTCATTCTGTTGGCAGACGGACGTACAGATGTGAATAGCATGGTCAGGTGACTTACAAATCTATTCATTCGTTTGTCCTCTACGTCCTGAACGTAACCAAACCACATGAACCGTAAAAGAGTCTAAATGATCCTTCTGTTTAAAATTCCGTGTATGATGTATCACCTGGATCTTAGGTAATTCTCATTGCGCTCCATTGCAACAATGCAAGGCACAAATTAGACATTTCGCCTGTTGCTGTGATATGACATAACTAAGGGAGCGATTGATGCCCAAAGTAACCGATTTATTGAACACAAAATGAATAACGTGGTGCTGGGAAACAAAAATACGATCCACAGAGATATTGGATTTTCGGACTTTATCCATCATCCTGGCTTTAAGATAACTAAGAAAAACACGACGTTTCGGAAACTGGATCTGTTTCCGTCCTCAGGTGAGGGAAAACACCTATTCTGTTGGGCCTCAATCACTGGACCTCGTCCAGTGATTGAGGCTAGTTCTTTCTAAGTTATCTTAAAACCAGGACGATGAATGAAGTCCGAAAACCCAATATCTCTGCGTGTTATACACCATTGTCAGAATCCTATAGTAACTAAAAATACTATCGTTGAAACGGATTTGCAAATAAATTAAGGAAGACAATTGAAAGGGACGAAAATGGTTGACAGTTGCGTAGCGTGAGAACAGAGATCATATGAAATTGGGAAAACACAAAGTAGTGAAAGCTTTATTTAATTAATTAATTAATTACAGATTTAGTAAGTAAAACACTTGTCGTAAATTTCGTAACATCAGTCACGTGGACCGGAATATACCTTCAGAGAAGCCGAGAGATGAGACTATGCCAGTTTGATCACAGACTAAAATAATTAAAACTGTCGTTTTACTTTCCTTGTCATAAACATTCCTTCGGTGCACATGTACTACGGTATAAATAGGAAAAACTCGTATGGTTCTGACTTGAAATGATGCAAGATACGCGTTTCGTAGGTCGTAACACTAACATTTTAAAGTGCATACCTAATAACGGACGCTGAAATGCATTATAGAGTCACGCACACACGTGGGCTTCTACAATTCTTTTTAGAGGACCATAAATGCAGCAGAGCTATTCTGTAGTAAATACATTTTTTCAGACATAAAAATTGATTGCAAGATTTGAGGTTCTCACAGCGGTGATTATGAAGATTTTATCCTCTGGGATATAACGCCGTTGGAAACCAACGGGCGTTTCAGAGGAACATGTCACCTCCATCCTTAGGGTCGAAGGGAAGCCAAGTAAGAATGCCATCATGTAGCAGGTAGCAAACTCTGCTTGGATTTTCTTCGAGCTTGAAGATGGAGATAACATGTTTTTTTCCGAAACGTCAGTTGATTTTTAACGGACTGCATGGTGTTATGTCCCAAAAAATAAAACTTCAGTAAAAGTTCATTGTTTCTTTTAGATCTCCATCATAAGGTAGAATATGTGGATCATAAGAAGATAATGGATTCAATAGTGCAGGTGCTTTTTATTCTGGGGAACTTGATTCGAACCTCGGTCATAAGAGTGGCAGTCTAGACTGGGTTTCTTCATGGTTTCTCCCATTCACTTGCGGTGAATGCCCGGTCACTGCCGCGTCCACTCAATTTCATTCCCACTCGCATGCCCATTCTCCTCCTCCCTTACTTTGGCCACAGAACCAAACAGACTGGCACAGCCCGACTTGTATTCGGGATGAACCTTGATCTCGGTCCTAGCACAGGCTGTCCTCACTGAGGTCTCCTCTGGTTTCTTAAGTCTCTCCAGGTAAATGCCACGTTAATAAAATTAATTAAGATATTATCTCTTCATTGTCGCTTTTTTCACTTGACGCTGTATATGTATTTTCCCCATTTTCTGGATGGTAAACAACCCCTGTAGTTGTTAAGTAACCCACAGGTGACCTAGGAGCAGTCGTATGCTTTCTAAGACTGCAGTGTATAGTTACGCTTCGTCTCTGTACTTCTATATAAATTACATGAAGATGAACCGTTTAAGGTAACGTTAAAGAGAACATAGCTAAAGAGAGAGTAGAAAAGGTAGAGTTATCCCTGTAACAGGACATGGAGGCCCGTAGGGCAGTGAGACGTCGAGGCTACCACATTTTCTAGACAATCGGCTCACAGATGGCGGTAAGGTTGTCAGCCTTGCGCGCCGGCCGCCCTTTACTCCCCAGGAAGATTCCTGGTACAAATTTCTGCTAGAGACTGAGTTGACCCCAGTTCCATAGTGTAGCTGGAAGGATTTGGTCACGTGAAAAATTCAGTGACCTCGTCGAGAATCGAAACCGCGACTTTCCGACTTGCAGCATAATGCCTCAACCAACTACGTTACCGCGTTGTCCCAGAGTTAAAGGCAGATCAGTAAAAAAAAAAAATTCGGGTACATATTGCTAGAGGAATAGGTCAACATGACAGTGATGTAGGTAGTGGTGTGAGAATACGAGTAAAGGCAGTAGAAAGAAAAATAAGGAACAATAATAATTTTGTTAGTAAATATGGTTGTCAAGTAGATACCAAATGTAAATAAATTTGGGCCATACAAATAGACGGTGGCGGAACTCCTCTGATTTTCAAATGTTAGGTTTGTAACCTAACGCGTGTATGGTAATATTTGCACCAAATTGTTTGTGTCGCTGGCAGCAGCATCTTCTTACTGTCACGTTTTATCTCGAAGTGACAGACAGTTCTTGTAACCCACGTTCATTATCTCGTATTTGCCTACTCTGAAGGTATTTGGAAATGTGTTCTGTGTACACCCTAAATACCCTACTTGTTCCATTTAGTTCTAACTGTATGTGACAGTGCCCTAGAAAAGCCATGGAAGGGTTTTCTTTCGACTCGTGCTTTGTTTAGTAAAGAAATTCAGAACTTTCGGTATTTAAGAATTCAACTATTCATACTTTAATATTAAAGGAAAAATAAAATGTCTCCATTATGGATTTCAAGGATAGATAGGAAATTTTGTTATTATTTCAAATGATAATTGTTTTTACAGAAGAAAAGGAACATTTTCACGCTATTTCTGATGTTCTGTGTGTGCTAACACTATGCAGAAAACCAACGCTCAAAACGGAATCGTGAAATAAGTGAATTAACGTCTATTGTTCTGTACCACAACTTTAGCTTTGTTGAAGGGCACTTTGCAGATGCGCCCAAACGCCACGCTCCTGTCGATCATTAGACTGAGAATTGTGAACTAGAAATGTACTCAAGTACAGCGTCATCAAGACGTACAAAGGAATGGAAGAAAACCCCATCGCATTTTTATTCTTTGCTTTAAATGACGGAGGATCGTCAGGCTTACACTACTGCCGCTTTCTTCTATATTCTCATGATTTAGGGGTGTGACTACAGACGGGATGTGGATTAGTGAATGTATTTATTGATCGCTTATATACACCACTCGGAATTAACAAGTAATTACAGCGCTATCGACAATCTCTGCGCATTACAAATTACCACAGCACCCGCTAAGCCTTTTTCCAACCTTCTATATCTTCAACAGCCGTTTTCTAACAACAGCTTCTAACAGTGCAGATTCTTGAGGTTCCCGCGCTCATATCCTATTTTTATAGGCTCCCTTGTAGAACTCAACTGACAACTGACAACTGACAACTGACAACTGACAACTGACAACTGACAACTGACTGTGTCCCAGGCTGGGGGCCATTACACACCAAACTCCTAGTCTTCTTCTCACAGGCTGACTTCCAATTGGATTGCACTGCACTGCCTGGGGTCCTCGCTGTATAGCCTCAGGGCGTGTCCAACAGAAAACACCGCCTCCAGCAATTGAGGCTAGCTCTTTCTAAGGGACCAAACAGAATAGGTGTTTTCCCCTCACCTGAGGACGGAAATAGATCCAGTTTCCGAAACGTCGTGTTTTTGTTAGTTATCTTAAAAAAACCCAGGACGATGGATAAAGTCAGAAAACCCAATATCTCTGTGCCCCAAGTCAACAGTGTGTACCATTCGGTCGACACGTTCGACTAATATATATAGGAAATGCTTGTATTTACGCATTTTATATAAGACTTAAAATACTGGCTTATGGTTGGGTTTCTCCACCTAAAAGACAAACTCTCCTAACTCTGCCACACCTTCTCACTGGATTTTGGTTTTAGAGGTACATGTGGTTGTGGACTTAACCAACCTACATCCATACATAAGAAAAAAATAATAATTTCATCTATAGACACTACACTTCCTAACCAAGCATTTCCACGTATTTTAATTCACGGAGATGTTATAACATGCCTGAACTGAAGGAACCAGAATGCGATCACTCAGTGTGTATTACTGAACTGTGCTCGGTTCTTAACTATAGACCAGGAGTATGCGAATAGGATTATTTCTACGTCTCACCTCACGTTACGACTAAAACTAAAAGTGACATCTTTCATAGCTTCTTCATTTCCTCTGGAAACGGTCAGCATTTGGTACATTCCACCCTATCTTGAATAAATTTACCTGGTACAGGAACACGCTAGTGAAGGAATCTAAGTTATTCCACTAAACACGTTTTAAATTTTAGTATAATGACATGGACGAGACCCTGAACAATATGCAGTATTATTTGAGATGGAGAAAGCAGATGAGAGCTCAAGAAATGGGCCTGTTTTGTACCTGTTGTCGGTGCGACCTTGCCCCAATGCATAATCATGCCTTGTACTGCTGGTTGTGTCGCAACAATCATTGTGTTTCGTGTGCCCTCATGGGAACAGAGACATAATCATCATTTTATTGCATCTACGTATCGCCGGTTCTTCAGGAGTGGTGATATACCTTACTATACTACAGCACCATTCTCTCGTGAAATAATATTTGCTTGCTTTGAATTCTGGACAGGCAGACTTCTAAGGTTTTTCTTTCGGTTAATGACATTCAGGCTAAAACGTAACCCTAATTTTTGTGCTCCAATTTTATTACAGCATAAGACGAAACGTGAAATTGTTGCCGGTTTGTGTACTCATGAAATAAATTTAATTAAACTGAATATTAATAAAACATTCTAGGACATGAACATACTGTATGTGCTCCGAGTTTTACTGTTTTATTCCGTAAATGAACAGGCTTAAGTAAAACAGGCTGATTCCACGTCGAAGGAGACTTGGTACCTAATTAACTAACAAGACTGCGAAGAGCTGATAGTTTCCCACCTCATAAAGAAATTCATTGTTCTTATGTAACCGGAAATTTCATCACCTCCTTCACAAAAGCCGATCTTGGATTGAATCCTGAACCAGTTGAATCTAGTCCACATTTTCATGTCCTATTTCTCCAGGATAATTGTAATTACTCGCGGTTCTCCTCTGTGATTTTCAGGTTGATGTTTCACATGAATTTTTCTTTTCCCTCGTGCATGCTACGTATTCCTCCCATCACTTCCATCTTTATTATTCCGTCCTGATAATGTTAGGTGCATATTAAAAATTATGAAGTACCTCACTATGTAATTTCCTCTAGTTCAGAATCATTATTAGCATGTTATTTACAAAAGCACCAAATCCTCCGAGTCTTGATATTTATATGAATACAGGCACAGAACCACAAACCGTACGGGGGAACCCACCTGGGTTCTGAACAGACTGAGGAGAAGCGTCTATTTGTATATTACTTGTTTGTGATAAGTGTAGAATTTTAAACTTTAGAACCGTATACAGTGGACTATATACAACACATAATTTTTAAATTAGCACCTAATATAAATTTTATCCATTCTTTGTTTTAACATGCAAGGTAATATTGTTATTAATGAATGAAAACTTGATATTATAGGCCTAATCAGTTTTATATGTAGGAAATAAGACAGTTCAAATTTCCTTATGGTTCTTGTAACAGAACAAAAAAGCATTTAGAGAAATACAGGCGTGTCCTTCTCAAGAACTGAATCCAAATCTAAATTATGACGCTCGATACACATTCCTTTCCAGTGCCTCATGAGAATAATTAGTGTCTAATCCTGTACGAACCAGATTCTCTGTGTTTGCCAGTGAGGCATGATTTCATCTTGTTCTTACATCGCTGAATTAGTCTTGGTGAGTTGGCTTACATTTTGAAGAAGGATATGCTTCAGGATGCCGATACTAATGGTCGTCGAAATTTCAAACTTAGTCAGTTTCTGCAGGTTTGCAAAAGATTCTCTAAAGGAGAGAAAGTTGAATCTCGTTTAATCATTCCAACATCCAACCCATTACTGAACTCAGCTACTGGGCCTAACAGAAAGTATTGTCACGTGTTTGGGTGACTTATAAGACTGGATGGCTGCATTTATTGATCACTCTTTGTACAATAACTTCTAATCGCAAGAAAGTACAGTAACTCACAATAAATCTTCAACCGAACCCTTCTTTTTGGCTGGCTAGGGCTCGCTCCATTCTGATTCTACGACTCCGGAGGCGGATCCATAGAGAACACGTCCATTGCCTAGCAATGGACGTCCTCTATTGTTGGTTGTCTATTTGTTGCGGGTTTGTTTACCGAGTCGTTGCCTAGCAGTGGGTATATGCATCACAGTATTGGGCCCAGAGGTTCTCAATCTGTTCTGCGTGAAGGATCGGCAAAAGAGAAACGGGTTTCACGGGAACTGGTGCCCTACCTATTCCAAATTACCCAGGAGACAATTCTGTGCACGTTTCTACTACTAGCATGTCATAACGTTTTGCAAAGTCCATCATGATGTCAAGAAATAAATTACTTTGTTCTTAAAAATAACAAATAATTGAAGCTTGTGCCAGTCTATTATAAAACAAGTGATCAAATTTTTTTTCTGGCTGGTAGATTATTTAATAATAGCTTTATACCTCACTTATGCTGAAAGAAACGTTGTGCTTTGCCTGATGTACAATTGATATACACGATGCTTGCAATTGACATTATTTCCGTAATTCAAGGGATTATTTTTTTACTTACAAGATTATGTATTATTTTATTTTCGAGATTATTGGTGAAGGTCGAGATCGAACACAGAACCATTCATTATCGCTACTAAACTTTGATGATAAACACTACACCACTCCGCCCGTTTCCGTATGTCAGTGCACAAATATCCGGTCACATGAAAACCACCTCTCGAAACGTCGTGTGCGTCTGTCTTCAGGGAATCATAACGGAATTAAATCACCATTATGAGCAAGCAGAGAAGTGTAGTGAAATAAACCGTAAAGAAGGTGTGACATTATCATGAAAAACTGCCTGTAAAAACCAAAATGTTCACGAAATTTCCCGTTCTGGAGCTGAGAGGTTAGAGACTTTCGCGTTATTTGTAAGATGTACTTCGTGGCCCTAATCTTCTTACACATATTATCACGAGAGTGTTAACAGACAGACCTGGAAACATACTCATAGGACTGTAGGGTATGTTCCGATGTGGTAACTTGTCCGTCTGTTCTATCTGTTATTGCAGCATTTCACACTCAACCGTTATAATGCAGGAGGGACTTTGTGATATTGAATTGTTTGCATACAATTTAGCGTGATGACGTCTGCGGTCTACCGACTACGTGATCCAGTATTTACACCAAAATTACGTTGGACATTGTCAGTTGTCTAAGGTATATTTAATACAGACGAAGTTAAGGGTAGTGAGACAAATTCTGTCTTCTGGTCGTTGTCACTATACTGACATTTTAGCGTATTATGGCATGTATATCCGTTGCTAGGCAAATACCGTGAAACAAGCAACTAGACAAGTGCCGTTGCTAGGTAACTGCCAGAAAACAGCGACAAAGAAACGGTGTTTACTGTGAGGTCCGTGCCCACATATACCCATGACAGTTAGTAAGAGTCAGTTGAATTGAGTTTAGTTCATTTGTTTGGAGAGTGACTGAGTTAGTCAGTCAGTGAAGGAACTGCTGAGGTTAAGTCGTTGTGGAGACATTTCGGGACCTCAAGGATGGGGGAGAGTCCGTAATTGGAAGCCGCTATCGAGCAACGGCTAGTGAAGACTTGACTGTTGACACTAGTATGTGTGTGTGTGTGTGTGTGTGTGTGTGTGTGTGTGAGAGAGATATTGAATTGTAAAGTGTAGTCACGCGCCGTATCAAAGTGTTCAATAAATCCAGTCATCAATCCATAACCCCTCTATACACTCACTCCGCACACGGGGCAGTATGTTTCCATTTTATAAAGAAAAACAATCTTGTCGTAAGTCAGCGTTAATCTCCCTCCAATGTCTTCTGAAGTTCTTAGGGGATTATCATCGAACTCGCTATGAACATCATACTAATATGTACCACCCCTCATTTACACTAATGCCACATGGTGCCCTGTGTAGTTCTGTTATGGAAGCGTCATTAATGTCCCTTAATAACTAGGACCCTAAAACTGTGTAAGATAGTACATTCTAGAGAAATATGCTACGTTCATTAATTTTCTTCTGTAGAATGTAATTTCGACGGCTGCGTGAAATCTTTATAACTACTTAGCTTTCGGTTTGATGGCTGTAATAATAATAAATTATTGGAGTTGTAAATGTAAAATTTTGTGCAGATAGGTCTCGGGTTAAATTCCCGATTATGTTATTGGATTTTTCAATTCACCTAATCGTTCTACACGCACCATGGCCCTGGGATCGACTCAGCCTGTAACAGAAATGAGTACCAGGAATCTTCCTAAAGGTTAAGGGCGGTCGGTGCATAAGGCTGACAACCTCACAGCCATTTGTGAGCCGATTGTCTAGAGAAAGGGGAAGCCTCGACGTCTCAAAATCCTATGGACCTACACGGTCTGTCATCGGGCTAGATTTACTTCTTTTACGTTTTATATCATTAACAAACCTACGAAATCTGCATCGTACAATTACAGTTATAGGTTAAATATAAACAGAGATTAAGTTTATTGTTATGTGCAAAAAAATATAAATTACTGTAGCCAGGGCATATACTAAAGGAACTCGTGCAAAGAAACGTAATACTGAAATGTCTTCTTACTTTTCTATTCTCTTATAAAGCCATTCGGTCTGTTTCCAGTCAGAATTACGAGTAATATGGGATTATGGATCTTATAGGCAGGTGGTAGGAGTCTTTGGATGAGTTATCAACCCTGTCGCGAGGGCGCTACCTACGCAGCAAAATACAAAAACAGAAGAAAAGCGAACAGACATCCATGCCTCGAGTGAGATTCAAACCCACGAAGACATTTCATGCCTTAGGTCGCGCTGCCACTGTGATTGGCACAGGGAATTGTATTATAACCAGTCACACTGTGGCTTCACTTCTCATTTTGATGGGCCATTTCTCACACATGTTCAGTAGTTCTCCTCGGCCTTTATGCCTAACGGTCAGATCTAACGAGTCAGCATTCCTCTTCGATCTACCATTTATAAAACTGATACATGACGTAGTAGTTGATATAGCATCGTTAAATATAACACAAAATTGCCAGTTTATAGTTGAAAATTTTCGTTGACTTCAGCATCTCCTTTTTTCTGTGATTTAAGTACTCCTTCGTTTTGATGCCTGAAACGATAATATATTGTCAGTGAAACACGGATATATATATATTGTGACATGTTGACCCTCCCACCCCTCAGCGGTACCGTAACGCTCGCGGTAATAGGCGAGTAATCACCCCGCAATGCGCAACGCGCGGTGACGTCACGAGCGGAGCCGAAGAGAGCCGAGCGGAGCCGAAGATAGCCGAGCCCCGTAACCTGGCAACTACGCAATGCTAATCAACAGCGGTGACGTCACGCTAGCAACGGCGTCCTATGCTATCCGCCACGTCACACTAGCAACAGCGCAAGGCTATATAAGNAGTAGGCCAGAAGTGGCCGCAGTACAAGGGACTTAGTCCCACCCCACTAGCAATAAAAAAAACATTATTCCACAATTATCGTCCTGTTTCTTATTTAAAACACAAAGTTTCGTAAACTGGATTCTGTCTGCGTTTTAGGTAAAAATCTACCAAGTTTTGTGTTTTAAACAAAAAAGTCGAAAACTTTTTGAGCTAATTAACATCATCATTGCATTCATTTTCAGCTCATGTCGAAAGAATTCCTCATCTGGTATGTCCTGTACTTTTCATGCAGAAGTTGGATATCTTACCTAAAGAAAATTCTTGTTGCTCCATTAATTTCGTAATATTTAAGAACTGGAGAATTTAATAAGTCTGTATCCTACAAAAGTCGTAGCAGTTTTGTAGATTCACAGATGTTTCCAACAGTGTTATTCTATATAAATAATTCAGAAATAAATTTTAGTCTGAAATCTGTACTGAAAGAGATGTTTAAAATGGCTTTGGAAAGCCAAGAATATTTAAGTTACAAACAGGAGTCTTAACTCTAGGACTTCAGTAGGTAGCTAATGACACAATATTTGGTTTTTCTTATCACCCATAAACACCATCTGGCGCATTAAACTTAATGTTTGTTGTTACATTCTTAGCTCTTTCAACAAAGCTGCGTCAACTGCAGAAGGTACGCAGCATCGTCTGAAAAGGCATAAGAAATCTATGAATGATGAGTTCTAGAAAACTTTGAGGGAACATGCGATGTGACTCCTGGAAGGAGAATCATTCGCGAAAAAAAAACCTGATTGCAGTTCGGATAGTCAAGAAATCCCGCACATGTTGTGAAAGTCAAAGATTTATTACCTTGTTCAAAAGGGTCATCCACAGGATTCAATGAACCCCTCTAAGTCTGAAGACTTGTGTAACGAATTCATATCATAGCATATTTTAAGGTACCTTGATGTTTTCTCGAAGATTAGAGGAAAATCACAACAGTATTTTCAGGTAACTTGTTCCGTGGCCGACATAGGGGGAAAAAGATCGCTTGAATAGTTGTTTTTAATTCTAGAGGCGAAATAAACTGGAGACATGGTCAAACTTCCGAATAACACATCTATATCCTGTCCTAATTTGTGGTGGTTATTAAGAGCGGTCCTTTCTAATTAAGTTTAACGCCAAGCAGAAGTGATGTGCGTGGTCACTCGTCGCTCATTTGCTCCGCTCTCAGTATTCCTATCATTTCATGTACTGCCGATGCTGCTTCTAGTGGAACCCCTTGACACCAGTAAAACCTGTAATTGTCAGTCAGATCTTGGTATGGGAGAGAGGGAACTTCTCAGATTCAAACGATTCAAGGAGATCCTTATTTCGTGCATAAATTTTCGAATAGGTGTGTTATGAGAAACTCGTCCTGCAGAAGTCCATCGAGGAAAGGCTTTCATATTTCGTTCAATTTCAGTAACCAACAAGGATGATACCTAAGCAAAACTATGATGTTATACGAATCATATATGCCATAGAAGAAGAAGTTATTTAGTTTTAGTTACTTTCTTGGTGCGGAGTGAGACTGAGTCCACTTGGTACGTCGGACACTAGCTGGCCTCTTGTATCAGCCCTGGTTGGTAGAAGATGAATGTGGAGCAGTTGGTAGCATGGTAATTGGCAGGGGAAACCGAAGTACTCGGACAAAACTTACCGCAAGTGTAACTTTGTCCACTAAAAATCCCACATGACCTGAACTGGGATCGAACCCGGGCTACCGCGGTAGTAAGCCGGCGAGTAACCGCCTGAGCTATGGCACGGCCAAGAAGTTACTTAGGTTGGACTCCTAAGGAAGATGATCCGAAGATAAACTAATTTTTTTGGTACACAATAAAGAAAGTGTATTTCGAGAGGGCGGTTATAATTCTTGTTTCCAAGAGACATGACAGTTAACAGTGATAATGAGAGGCCTAATAGTAAGTAATTAAGGAAGGGAGCCGCCATAGCTCAAGCGGTTAGTCGCTGGCTTCCCATCGCGGCTGCCCGGGTTCGATGCCGGGTCTGGTCAAGTGGGATTTGTGGTGGACAAAGTGGCGCTGGGGCAGGTTTTCTCCGAGTACTTCGGTTTCCCCTGCCAATCTTCATTCCACCAATTGCTCCACAATCACCCTCACATATCATCTGGGGCTGGTACAATAGACCAGAAGTGGCCGCAGTACAAGGGACTTAGTCCCACTCCACTAGCAATAAAAAAGTAATTAAGGAAATGGATGTTTACTATAGCACAAGAACAATGAAATTTTCTAAGAAATCTGGACCTGGAGATCACTTACTGTCCAGTCATATTCACTATACTGTCTTTGTACTTGTGACGAAAAACATCAGGAAAGAGTTCAAACGGACTCAGTACTCCTTGGTTATCACCTACTTAACTATCAAGGTAACTGCTTCAACATGATACTAAAAGCTTGCTTTTCCTCCGAAACGAAAATGATCAAAGGAACAAACTTCCCTAAATTGTCTGGAAACCTACCTAACGTCTGCAGTGATATTCGGTGCTTTTCACTTGTGTCCTTTTACAACGATATGGTCGTATTATGACTGCAGTCTGTCTCCGGCTGATAAGGTCACTCCCACATTCACGAACTGACTGCGTGGCAAGGTCACGGTGTCGTACATCCAACTAAGCGGCCCCATACAGCTGTAACTCTCGGGAATTGCAGTCTAGAAATCTGCGATTCGAATTCTCTGCTTGATTTTCGGCTATCCATACCGAGGATTGCACTGGTTTTCACAGTTCTCAAGACGAATGCCCCTTAGCACATTCTTTACGAGTCCTTTCTTGCCATTCATGACCATCTTTCCAACAAACTCCCTCTAGATAACTTCTGAAATTAAAACAGCATAAATCAACAACAATGAAAGGTCTGTAGAAATGATTGATATTTTAAATAATTCGAAAGGATTATATGAAATTCTGTATTGGGGGTGGATCTATCCATTAATTGCTGTTGAATGAATTTAATTTTTGGTGCAACGTATTTCTATATCGGGAAGTGAGTATTCGTGTGTTTGATTCATCGTTCGAGCACATTGGGCACGTCTGCGTGTACAGTTAGTACAGTTAGTTAGAACTTCAGACTGATAAATTTTCCGGTGTGAGTAATGATTTTAAAACAATGCAGGATAAGTAATTTGTGATTATGTACAGTGTTTGAGGCAGCCGGGATGGCTCAGTCGGTATAGCTGCTACGCTACGAGCTGTACAGCTGAGGAATCGCTGTTCGATTTCCTGCAGACACTTCCTTAAAAACGTCCACACCGACTCTTTGGCCCACCCAGCTCGCTCTCCAACTTAGCCTGGGAGTTCTTTCCTCCGGTGGAAGCGAAGGGGATTGAAGCTGGGTAGCCAGTTTCGTCTAGAAGATGGGTTTAAAATGTGTGAAAATCTTCCAATATTTCTGACACTTCTTAATTGCGTTATGATTGATAACCATTATATCTACTGATGACAGCATTCATTTCGTCATGCGACCAGCAGAATTTTCAGACACTGAACCAAATTATTTTAAACGTTGTGTTTCACCATCCATTCGATATGAAATAAAGCAAACTCCGTGGCCCCTAGTCCGCAAGCGAACTATACCGACGGAGCAACCGCCGCTTGTCGCCGAAGTTAGTGCCAACTTTTGCGGATAGAGGGTGTCACGTGCTCAGCGCAACGGATCGCCACAGCCGTTAATCTCGATTTTCTACCCATTCCATATCAGATATAAAAAAAACTCATT
Source organism: Cryptotermes secundus (assembly GCF_002891405.2). Classification (NCBI taxonomy): domain Eukaryota; kingdom Metazoa; phylum Arthropoda; class Insecta; order Blattodea; family Kalotermitidae; genus Cryptotermes; species Cryptotermes secundus. The sequence continues at coordinate 351,981 of NW_019723301.1, forward strand.
CGCGCCATCCGAAACACCAACAGAAATTTCGGATATGAAAATCACATACTGAATACGAGGCATACATATGGAAGCATAACGGATACCATAGAGATTGTAGAAACGTGAAAGAAGGGCAGATAGTTAAATACATTAGAAAATTATTACATTCATACAATGAGTATGGATAACTTACATATGAACGACACTTACATCGATACATATAACTCAATATTCTAGACATTACGCGAAATTTAGGCCAGATGGTAACATACATATCCTCAGTAAAGAAATAAAGAGGAGACAAACACACAGAACGTCCATAATAAGAAGTTACGCACACTTAGTTAGTCCAACAGAGTAGATACATACCGATGGTGCACGTAAGTATAGAAAGAAAAAATAACGTAGAGACAAGAAACACTGCAAATAAATATAATAATATATTTTGCATATTGCAGATTACAATCCCCTACCGACATCCATACGAACTACACGAATAACGCGCGTTAAGTATAAAAATTTGTAATAGTAATAATAACAAAGAAACATTAATACATTACACCATTACATATTACAGAAAACACCGACGCCACAGAAGGAGACAGAGGATGAAGGAAAATGAAAGACACTGAAATATTTTATCTTAAGGAATAATCCATCTTAATTACGCTAAAAATACAGTGTAGCAATTTGACAAGTTAGACAGTTGCCTGAAAATGGCCGAGTAGGGTCGAAACATGTAGCAGTTTCTAATGGTCAGTTTTTGATTTTTACTTTATATTTTTATGTAAAGGCTTAATTGTAAGTGAAGTTGCATTTAAGACGAAAATGAATGTGTATAAGTGACAAATTACTGAAGATAGAGTTCTTATTTCTTAATTCCTTCTTTGCAATTCTGCATACCACTAATTTCTATGTCTCATCATGTTTTTCAGATAAAAATCTCTCGTTCCAGAGGAAACTGCACTGTAACTCGAACCTTTTCCTTATGCTTAATTAAATTGAGTGGCCAAGGGCTTCGAGGAAAGTAGTAGAATTTAGTCTTAGCATGTTCCGTAATTAACCTAGCGATACTGAGGAAAACTATAAAAGCGAACCTGTAGCCTAATTATATACCACATGAACACAATCTAAATATTTTGAACTCCTGAGCACAAAGATTCTGTTCTTAGCTTAAGGCAAGGTAAAGTTCTCCCTGTGCCCAGTTGATTCTGTACCATGAAGGTGAATGGGGGAGTGGGGTATATCTCCACCATTCTTGACCTCGGTACTAGAAGTAGGTGAGTTGCCAGCATCACACTACGGCCGCTTTACCACCAAAGAAAGAGGGCCCTATACCCATTGGATAGGAGGCTGGGTGGGCCGCAGGAACGGTTTGGACGACTTGGAATAAAGAAAGGCTCCGCCGCAACGGAAATCGAACCCCAGCCTTCCAGCTCGTAGTCCATCAGTGTAACGTCTGAACTGTGCCGTCATAGAGATAGGAACAGTACGTACTCTGTGTAATCATCAGTGAACAACTGAGAAATTATTATGAATACGCATATTTTAAAATTTTGGGGGGGGGGCGCCAAGGTGCTCACAGACATGCGGTTGGCTGTTACTGACTTAATAACAAATCCCACACGTATTCTCGTTGGCTTAATTTCCTTGCTTATAAGCGAAGACAGCTTTATGGCATCCCGATATGTAGTCCGTCTCTGTGTCTAGACCATAATGTTTTCTGAATAAATTAAATCAATTAAATGAAACTCAGTATCAACATGAAGCCACTATGGCTCATACCATCTGAATGCCGTATCTTCATACACAGCCTGAAGCACAGTTATCTTAATAGGTTTCATTTCAATTGTACACTTTGTTTATTTCATTGCTAGGATAATTTTCTGCTCCATGAATATTTGTTGTAATTAGCCCAAATTTTCTAACTCCAATAACATAACTCTATCTACACGTTATCGCTGTTCTTGTTCATGCCATTTCATGATCCGTGAATTCGCCCAGAGAGACTAAGAAGACGAAAACCGCCAGAATATCCGTTCTTCGTGAGTTAGATTCGAAACCGGGATATTCCGATACGAAATATCAGCGTTGGCATAATGAGACACGTGAAATGAGTTCACCTTAATTTCACACTGCACAGCCTGAACAACAGATGGAACTACGGACCTGAAACTAACTACAGCACAAGAGTTTATTATTTTTAAGAACACGTACAAAATAAGCCGTTTTGGCTAATAGGTTGCTCTGATCAGAAAATTATCAGTCAAAAAATTGTAACGCGCGTAGGTTTTCGTCATCTTTCTTATAGGCGCACAAGTTATGCGAACGTGCTACTACTTATTACGTGGTTTCAAATAAAGTAAGTAAAGTAAAGCCATCCCTGTAACAGGCCGTGAAGACCCATAGGTTGTGAGACGTTGAGGGTCCCACATTATCTAGACAATCGGCTCAAAGACGGCGGTAAGGTTGTCAGCCTCACGCGCCGCCGCGCTTTACTCCCCAGGAAAATTATTTAATTAATTCCTGGTACTCATTTCTGTTAGAGGCTGAGTCGACCCCAGAGCAATAGTGCGGCTGGAAGGATTAGGTCAAGTGAAAAAATCCAATGACCTCATCGGGACTTGAACCCGTGACCTTCCGGCTTGTAGCATAGTGCCTCAACCAACTGCGCTACCTCGTGCTCCCACGTGGTTTCAAAGAATGACTTAAAAGAATAAAATCTTAATCACTAGTAAAATATCACTTTCTCACATTACGGTAGACACAATTTATGAGAACAGTATGGAAAAACACCTAAAGACGAAAAAAACTGTTTTGAATCAAAAAATTCAATACATAAAAATTTGATATGATAGGTTTCTTTTGTCATGATTTCGAATCAAGATATCAGAATTAATGAAAAACGTTTCACGTTACCATAACTTTGTTGACTAGCGTAACTGATCAATTAACTGCTTGGAAATATGATGTTATTTTGTTTTTTGATCTCGTTTGATCCAAAGCTGAACGAGAAGAGCATGAACTTAATTTTAGAATTCCCGGAAGTATTAAGTTCCTTTCAATTGCCATTTCCCTTATTGTCTTTGCAGCGCTGAGCCGTAAAATCATGAAGAACTACAGGCAATTTGACAAGCATTCTGACGAATCTGGGTTAGGAGGATACGCTAGAATTACTTCTAAAATAGGATCGATTGACTTCTTGAAGCGGTTTTATTCAGTAGGAAAATTATGAATGTGCTTGCTGCGTCTGCCTGAATGGAATAGTGGATTCTTCGAAACTAGACTTTTGACTGTCTAAAAATAAATCTTATTGTCCAGTCACAAAACGGATCTGGGTATGGAAAGTGCTTGCTTCTTGCCAGCCTACTTTAATTCAATACACTGATAATCATTCAAGGATTTTAATATAACGCCGGATGAACATTAACGATGGCATGACAATCTAATAGAAAATAAAGGAATCAGCTGAAATAATGAGGCTAAATATATTTCACTGAGGTATTGTACATGAGATTGAATGTGATGTAATTAATAAATACACAATAAATGACGTTGAGGAATTCGAAATTACGTACAAAAAATTAATTTAAACGTATTATTTAAAAGTATTTAAACGTATTCGATCTCGAATTTTGTAACTTCGGTTTTTTATATAGTTTTGTATAACATTACAAATGCACCTCTCGACTATTTGTCAGTTAGGACCAAAAATCTCTTCATTGTTTCACCTAAAATGTAACTGAAAGGTGATTCAATATCTTTATTGTTTTTGTGATACATATTACATGTTATAATTATTCAAGTATTACGCTTTTTCACATATTTGTGTTGACTACGATCTCACTTGTTTTTTGTTTGTTTTTAACATATATATTACTGCAGGCAATAGAGTGTGACATATTTTTTCTTGTACGAGTACATCGTCTACCATCCCGAATGATGCTAGTTAGTTTTCAGCCGCAGAGAAGAGCGAACTGTTAACGTTTAGTTTCTCGGGTGTTTAATTTCGAACTGTTATTGCATTACATTATGAAACTATTCTCAGATTAAACATAGTGAGCAGGTGTGAGATCTTGTATCGACTTTTTAAGTAACTCCATAGAGCAGAGCCCTTTTTGGATGTGTCTTAGTCACTATGTTAATTTAGAGTTTAAATAACACAACGGTTTATTGCAGTCTGCACAAAACCCACTGCTGCTCCCTGTCACTAGCCATGTTAATCTATTCTACATCCTTATGTCCTGTTTCTTCAACACCCAGTTCCATACTTTCCTTCAATCTACAGCCAAATCCCTAGATTGTCCACTTCTCTTTAAAGTTTTGTACTATTTTTTTGTATTCCTCTTGTACCCGGGTATGTTCATGCCCCACATTCTTTATCCTTGATTTGATCATTTTAATGATATTTATTGAGCACACAAAATTAAGCTCCTCATTTCCTGCAGTAGGTCTTAGTTCCTCTTTTAGGTCCCTATATTGTTTTTGGAGTTTCTTTTTTTCACAAATACATTCAATCCGTTAATTTGCTTAGAGTAAGCGACCTAATGTAAAACAATTGTAATACAGTAGTACAGTTTGTTACGTTTTGATCTTAAAGTATTTAGACAGAACAGAATTGTAGCAATAATTCCCCAAATTTAATCTAATCTTAACTTCCTCGCGGATACAATTTTTGTTATTGTTGATTTTCCCAATTATTTGAACTTCGCAAGACTTTAACGGATTTATTACCTACAACATTATTCTGCCATGCATGCTCCGTCACATTATGAACAAGTAGCTTATATAAGATTTGAGGCTTTCACGGCGGTGACTATGAAGAAAGCAGTCTGCTTTTACCGGTTCTCACGGTCTCTTCGCTTGCAGATTTCTTATATTTTTTCTTCTACCCTGAAGATGGAGGCGATACGTTCCTCCGAAACGTCGGTTAACACCACATATACACGGTGCCAAATCCCAGAAGACTGCTTTCTTCAAGTAGCTTATACTTGACGTATTGTCGGCTTGTTTTCTAGATCACTCCGTTACCGAGGTATAAAAGCATTTCTGCGTTGTTTATGGTATTCACGGTTTCACCCAGTAAATGAACTAATGTTATATTTTAGCGTCCTGTTGGCATGCAATGAACTGGTTTGACGTAGATAAGTAAGCACCTGAAGATGGCATTATTATGCCGAAACATGTAGTGCGAGGGAGAGAAGGAGATAAATGAGTGTATGCACTGCAAGACGGATTAAATAAATCATGGACAGTAAATGAACGTTGTTAGTTTACAACATAAGGCTCATGCTTTCCATTCAATTTCTCTCTTCCGTGATTCTCTTCGACCGTCTCTGAACATTTTCGACTGACATTTTGGTCTAAATGTGCGAGGTTTTGTACTAACTTAAGAATCTTTCCTGCTATTTTTCATAAATACACAATGTTTCGTTACATGCTACTAACGGCTTATAAGCCGCTTGGTTTTAATACGTTAAAATATGATCAGTTCTGTCCCTTTCACGATTGTGTAACTTCAAAGACGCAATTACTGTACTGATAATTCTAACAACACGCTAATGATGTTTGAAGCCTATTGCTTGTATGAAGCTCTTACTGACATTCTTACTCTGAAATGTTATAAATAGCAGGGAATTTCACTGTTTCATTTTACTACATCCGTAACAGAAGTGGATGATCAACAAAAAAGTGTCCACAACAAGCACGACGGGATGTAAACTTTTCAGACCTGGAGCCGATCACAGTGGCCCCTCGGTCAAAGGCATGAACCGTCTTCGCCCGCTCGAAAATTGGGATCGTGTGTTCGAATCCCACTTGAGGCACGAATGTGTTTGTGCGTTTATTCTGTGTCTGTGTTGTTCTGTGTGTGGGTAGCGGCCTTGCGACTGGCTTATCCCCCGCCAAAGGAGTCCTAACGACGGTGTATAAATTAAGAAACTGAAAACGCGGCCAAGGTTCAAAGAACTGTAGAGCCGTAAAGCGAGAGAGACAAAAGAGACGTGTGTGTAAACTGGATACCACAGATCAATATGTCACAGCGTATGCATAATTCACAAATATGGCGACTATTCAGTCACATGAAGTTCGACGCGAAACTTTATACCGGATTTATATCTGCAACTAAATCTTGTCATAAAATCGATAAACGGACGGATGTCTCTTTATCGCAAAAAAATGAGGTCATTACCAGCCGCTATTTAATTGTTTTTTTTCCCTTAATGTATTTTGATGTTACCTAAAGGTCACCGTTTATGAAAAATAAAACTGTGTGATATAAGGATCGAAAGGTCATTATTACATGATATGACAAGAAATAAATCAGTGTTTACAAGGAGAAACAGGACGCTCTCTCACGACTTGGATGCCACTAATAAATTACTAGTTTTATACACTCTTGTAATAGAAACGTAGGCTGCTAGAATCTCCCATCCCCTTCAAAATATGAAGGAGCCGGATAGCGTAGTCGGTATAGCGACTGGCTACAGGCTGGATGGCCGAGGAGTTGGAGTTCGAGTACCGGTAGGGTCAAGAATTTTCACTTCTACACGTCATCCAAACCGACCCTGGGGTCCACCTAACCTCCTATCCAATTGGTACCGAGGATCTTTCCCGGGGGTAAAGCGGTATGAGCATAAAGCTGACCACTCACCTCCAACTAGTGCCGAGTTCAAGAAAATGTGAATCTATATAGCCACTCCCCCATACGCATTCATGACTTAGTGCTTAATTATTTAAGCAAAAGGACTTAACCTTACCTTCAAAACCTAACCGCATTTAAAATTCAGTGAACCCACGTCAGACTGTGTATCTTGGCAGAAGGATACGACACGGAAACCGATCGCCTTGTATACATTATTCTGCCTTCACTAAATTTAACTGAAGTAAAATAAGGCCTCGAAAATAATGAGGGCTCTTCTTGGTAAAATTCGTGAAACCTCAGTCAAGTGACTACCTATGGCTTGGAGGATTCCATAAAGTCCGATAATTTCTTGACCAGCTGAGCAGCTGTTTATTAGCTTTTCAAGGACTTTGCACCGTGGACAAGGTTTTTGATTTTTAAGCTATAAAATTAATACCAAGAAAATTTACTCGAGCTGTGATGGTTCTGAGTTGTATTCTGGAGGTAACTGGTTCGAATCTCGGCCGCGACATTGGCTGCCATGATGATTTTGTTGTTTTCTTCAGTATATCCTGGCATATGCCAGGGCGGTAACTTAAATTACGACGTTGTGGCCTGTTTTACCTCCTTTTCAAACTCATCGTTCACTTTCATCCAGTACTCGACGCCCTGTATGATCTGAGATATTGAGAGCGTCTTAAAATGAATTGCAAATAATTAAATAAACAAACTAAATGTCGCTTTCATCCCCATCGTGAACTCGTAGGGGAAGTGAATATATCTGCTTCTAAAGGAGACGAATATCGGCTGAAAGCTTTAGTTGCTAGATGGGAGAAAATGTACACATACTCGTAAGTCTCTAGGCGGAGAGAAGCAAATAAGTGAAGGGCGTTCAAAAAAAATCTTATGTTTAATCAAGTCCTGTTCTACAGTTTGTCTAACACAGCCGTGTCAAACATGCGGCCCCCATAGCCACAGAGTGCGGTCCCTCAACTTTTAGAGCTAAATGATATTAAAATCAATATTAAAATTTTAGTAGAAATATTTTTTTTAAAGAAAATTTTCCAACTGACCAGAAGACAAGAAGTCTCACGTAGACATACTACAATTAGTAGGCTTCAGGAAATTCAGTGTTTTGCTATTTCTAACATAATTTCTTGTGTAATCTCTCTTTTTACATATTGAAAAGCTGTTTGATACTTGTCCACAATGGCATTCTCTTGCTTTTTAAAACTGTAAGATATGTGACTTTAGGTAATTATATTGAAATTATTCCTAAATAATAAATATAATTAAATTTCCTTGTATCAAAATCTAATGTATATTTCTATTTTGAAGTGCGGCCCTGGACTATTATTTATAGGGCTGAGGTAGCCCTCTGCACAAGTTGAGTTTGATATGCCTGGTCTAACAGGTTGTCGCAAAACTACAGATAAATTCGTTGCAGTCTGAAGGGAGAAAAATTAAAAAGTAATTGCATTATTGTGCACTACAAAACCGTACCTAAATTTTATTCGTTGATTGGAGTGCAGAGTTTGAAGCATTCCTCATTAAATCTCAGATATTAATATTATTGTTATGATTGTTATTGATGGTCATTAAATTGGAATGTAATGACTTTTTTCAGCTTTATGTGTATGCTCAAAAAGGGAATGGGGAATTGACAATGCCATTCTTCTTCCTTTTTCAGTAGTTTTCCCCCGAAGCACTCTACCTTACAGCTGATTCAGTTACACATCACGAATATACATATGAACTATCTTGCGTTTACGGTTTTAGCAGTATTTTTCTCAAATTTATTTTAACTCACGTATTGACGTACTTAGTTCTCTCCGCAAAGCGTCTGGCCACGGAATGGGCGGCAGTTCACCCAGTGGCACTGGATGGGAAATCTCGGCATTGCCAGCTTCTTCCACTTCAGTTCTGAGACCTAACCGGGCCCCAGCAAGCAGTGCTCTGCTGATGAGTATCTCTGTCTAGGGCCGGAAACAATCTGTACACTTCCAACAAGCCTACATCTTAAGTAAAACTGGTTTTATTACGTGCAGAGAGACAAACCAGATAATACTTTATATCTGTTGTTAGCTCTGCAGTAAATAAAACGTATGGACCTTCTCTAACACTGGAATCATGAGTTTGAACCCAACTTGGAACACGAATGTAGTATTACATTTTTATCTGTATAGGTTGTCCTGTGTGGTCAGGGGCCTCGCTTCTGACTGATCTCCCTTCTGCGATGTCTTAACAAATGTCGTAAAACAAAATTTCGAAGCGCGAATGAAGGGAGGTCTTGAACCTCATTGGTCTTTTTTAACCGACAAGAAGAATAATGCACTTAGAAAATCTGCATATGTTAAGAATATTATGATATGAAATAGATGTACATTATAGGCATTTCATTTACATTAAAGTTTAATTCTGCTATATCATTTTACCACATGTTTCCACTAATTCTAATGAAAAATAAGCATTTGTGTAATAACGTATATTATATACAGAACGCGATTAAATAACTACAGTTTCATATATGAGCAGTGCTAGTCTCGCTTGAATTACCAGCTGTCATGTATCCCTGAGCCTGTCCAGCCCAGTGACCAAATAGGCCACCCCATCGACCTTCCAGACCATTGCCTACGTACCGTTTACCACTGCATTACCGTCTAAACCAATGCTACATGACTTCTGAAATCGATCAACCCTGTTGAACTGTTAACTTCTGCGTTTCACATTCATGACGTCCCGGGTTCAAGGACTGTGCCCGGAGATAAGAGAAGGTCCAGTTGTGGCGGCTCCAGATTCAGTTTAATGCTTGTTTTAACACCTTGTCAGTAACAGTCAGTGGCCAAGATATCATGGCCCAGTTAATTATGACATTGGCATTATTATGTTTTACTTTCTCTACAAGTTGTGTCCAGGCAGTCTGAATAATTTACGGTTGTTTTAACTACAGAATTGTTCCTGCGAGGTCGTCCTGCTCCGTGGCACTTCAAAATAGCTTCGATAGGCCTTAGAATAAAAGCAAATATAGGCTATTTATGTAAAAAATAAATTGTTGCTAGTGACTTGTTTGAGGTTTCAGTATCAGCGAACGGTTTTCGTATATGGTAAAGAGATATAGGCCTAATGTTGGCGCAGTTCCTCTTGAATGCCTCTGTGCTTCACAGTTCCGCCTGTAGCAGGAAATCAATGCCGCTTAGCTGTGGCGGGTGACCCAAATTCCCTATCATGCAGGCGATGAGCTGCTGCGGTCCCCGCCCCGTCTTGTCCCACTATCAGGGTCCAGGTCAGCTTCTGTATCGACAACTAAACTGTTCAAGATCGTAAGTGTAATCATTGCACAAGCGTCCTGTGGCACTATTATATTGCTCACAAACTCTACTACTTCCGTCTACAGTGCAACCTATTCATTTCCTCCTCCTCCTTTTCACTTCCACAGTATGTTTCGGTCGTATGTGGCCATCATCAGGTGTTCTTTTGACAGAAACTATTTCACCATGTGGTATATCTCACGTCTTCTACCACATATGAATGCGTTATATCCTGGTTTAAAATAATGGACTCTGTTAATATTATTAAAAAATCAACAAAAATCAATGAAGTCTAGTTAAAATTTAGTTATTTTTTTTTTTAGTATTTTGCTTGGGGTCTGTCGTCTTTTTACCCAAACACCACTGTGTAGATTGTCTCTGTTTGGCATGGCTGTTTGTGTGGACGTATCTCTCTAAATATTGATATAGTTATCATGTATGTCCTCTGCCTATAGACTCCTCACCCCCCCCCCCCGTGTGGTGGTGTTCCGTGTATGTAGACTTTTCTTTCCTCCTGTTGTAGTCACCTTCTGGTTATTTTGGTTATGTGGATTACAATCAGTTTTATTTGGATGTCCTTGAGTTGTACATGGTTGCTTTCCGTTTTGTTTGGCTTGTTGGTTGCGGCTCCTTTAAATATTCTTGCTGGGGCGGAGTTCTGTTGTGTCGATCGGCCGTCATAGTCGTTCGAAAGAAAACCCGCATTACACCGAGCAGCAGAATCCTTAACATAACGGCCTGTACACCTGAAGATGGCCAGTTAGGCCGAAACACGCAGTGTCCAATAAAGGAATACGAAGGAAGAATCGTGCAGGACGTTGCACATAGACGGCATAAACGCATTCAGCAGTTTGGGTGCTGATGTTGAAGGACAGAGAAGCTGATCTAACGACAGTTTCTTTCTAATTGGTCAACTGTAGATGGTTTTAGGATTTAAAAAATGTATTCGCAGCAAAATAAATAATAATAGTTGGCTCTGATAATTCTATTTTAATTATAGACGCAATCAAGACCTCAAGAGATTTACATTATGTACTTATATCAGCCTCTGTTCTTCATTACGGTGGATAGTAAACATTATTTGTACCGAAAGATGATCAGAATTCAAGAGAATAAAAGTAAGCTTGTGAGAAGGTTAATGACCTTCAGGCAAGCAAGGTGTACGTATGAAGCTCTGCATTTCTTCTGCCTTTCAAATTTACCGTATTTACGCATGTATAGGCCGCACATTTTTTGCCAAAAATTCAAGAGGAAAACTGGGGTGCGGCTTATATTCGAAATATTCAAAATCACACTTCATTTTAAAAAAATTATATTCGGAATATTTCGGAATAATTTCTATTCCTGAAATAATATTCCAAGAAAATTATTTTTTCTATAATTTCTGTCTGAAAATTGTGCTGCGGCCTATACACGCACACGGCCTATACATGCGTAAATACGGTAACTACATTCTCTCTTAGTGTCGTAGCAGTGGACTAAAATGTCTCTTACAAGGCGATGTAAATTCATTGTTTTTCTCACTGGAACTTCCCTTTGAATGTAAAAGTCAAGGCTGTAAGAATGTCACAATGTAGTATTGGAAGCGACTGTACAAACTTATTTTCCCCACATTTGATTTTTAAATGTAATTCATGAGGTAAATGTTAATTGAATGTAAGGCAGGAGGTTACCAACATTAACATAATTTATGTAATCGAAAAAGTCAAGGAGACGTGATAAGACCCAGAAGTTGAGGGTAAGATTAGTTTCATAAACATAAGAACGGACTTTCTGCACTCAGTTCTTGAGTTTGTAGAATAAAAATAACAGTTCATAAGCTGATACGCACCTATGATTTATGATACTTTAAAAATCGTAGTTATTTTATGGGTGTGTTCTTCGTCGTATCATAACATCTTTACATACAGTACGCGTATATCCGTATATAAATTCCGAATAATAAAATGAGTCTTTAAAAGTTTTTTTTGCTCTCACTTTCAGTTACTATAAGTATGTACTTCAATTTCAGTTTTTCGATTGTGATCCGTAGGATTCACAAAGTCCCTTTTCCTTGCTCATTTTGCAGGAATTAACTTTTACAACAAGAAGAGCTGTCTGTCCTCAAGTTAGTATCAACAACACCCCCATACCCATCAAACAAGCAGTTAAGTATTTAGGACTCCACCTTGACGAAAAACTAACGTGGAGAACGCATATGAAAGCTAAGAGAAGTCAACTAGAGCTCAAAACCAGAAATATGAATTGGCTAATCGACAAAAATCACAGCTATCTCTTGAAAACAAAATAATCATATACAAAACTATAATAAAACAAGTCTGGACATACGGGATAGAGTTACGGGGATGCAGCAAACCTTCCAACACAAAAATTCTCCAAACGTTCCAATCCAAAACGCTAAGAAAACTAGTTAATGCTCCCTGGTACGTATCAAACGCTACCTTACACAATGATCTAAGCATACCAAATGTAACAGAAGTCATCAGAGCATACGCGGAGAAACACAAAAACCGGACCACCCAAAACAACAACCAACTAATAAGAAACCTCTTCAACCAATCAGCAATAGAACGAAGACTAAACAGAATGTGGCCAGAGGATCTCATGAGATAAGCACCAGAGAATCATCAAAAGATGATACCTGCTTCAATATTACATACTCCCATCCCTTTTACTAATTACTCTATTTATGCATATTGAGTAGATTGTAAAATTATTTTATAATAAAAAATGTTTAAACACTTTTTGCAGGAATGAATAATGCTATATGTGAAATTTATCTTCTTCTGCAATCTTGAATTAATTCAGGGGTACCATGTAATGAAAATTCCTTTCCTTATTTTCCCCCTTTTTTCTTGATTCATTCTTTATTTGTCAACTATTTCTGTCTCTTTTTCTCTCTTATCATTCATATGCCTGTATTTATTTATTTAGTCCTTCTTTACTTCCCCTTTCTCTACTTTCTTTAACACTCTCACGTGTTTATGCCTGTGTGACTAATAATAACGGGATTTGGATTGGATGATTGGGTGTATTGACGCCTTCTTGTACAATTACTCGTAATGACAATAACTTGCAATAACTCGCGTTAAATAACTATCTAGGACTAGCTCCATTCTGGTCTGAACAATGATCGATTTGAAATAACAACTGACTCTCCTACCCGTGTCTTCTAATGACTTCTGTCTTCTGCTGTGACTGACTTGGTTCTGATTTGAACGGCCGCTTTTATAGCGTATCGGTATCCTCAGAAATGTCTGTTGATCACTCGTTTACACGGAAGCGTGTTCCATACCGAGTTGGTTTCCAAGAGTCCATCTCCAAGGAAACGTATTTGTCAACGCGTTCCTTAGCAACGGGTCTACATATCACAATGCGTTCTGCTTTTTCTTATTTCTTTCTTTACAGCCTTTGTTGCTGTCTGTACTGTATTTATACAGTTATTTAGAAGTGCAGCTGGTAAAGAGAAATATAAAGACATTCCGTGATCCGCAGAGAAAACAAAGAGCCAATGAACATGACATTTGAAAAAAGGATGGTGTGAACGTCACCGTTGTTGAGGTGATATCTTAGATCTATTTTCGTTAGCATAATGGCTAATACTTTTAATGGCGGTAAGAAACCTGCTGGCCGGTCACGGTAGCCGAGCGGTCTAAGGCATGTACTGTCTTCGCTCCCTTGTAAACCGGGATCGTGGGTTCGAATCCCGCTCAAGACATGGATGTTTAGTTTGTGTGTGTGCGTTTTTCTGTGTTTGTGTACAGGTAGAGGCCTTGCGACGAGCTGATCACCCGCCCAAGGAGTTCTACCAAATGTGTAAGATCTAGAAAACCCGAAGGGAACGGAGAAGTTCATGGAGGTAGGCCTAGGCCCACCGGGGCTGTAGTGCCAAGGGGGGGGGGGAAGAAACCTACTACGGCCTTCGAAACCTTCTGTGAACGAGAATCCAGCAGAGCTATCACATGCGATACGGAAAGCTCTACTTATTGTACATGAAGTGCAGAAGGGCCATGTTGGTATTATTTCTGATAGTGATTATTAGTCACATGGTACGCATAAAATGTTCAATCAGATCAATTTCTACAGTCAGTAGGGGGACAGACGACATACATACACGTGCGAACATGGTCATTTTGATACGTAAAAAAACTATATTGCTTCAGAATCAATTAAAGAAATAAATTAAAACAAATTTCAAAATAGTTACGAAAATTTGTACAGCGGAGAGAAAGAACACTATCAGTTGATCCTGGAAAACTGGACAGACCTAACCCTCGCTGGAAATAATATGTCCCTAACTTGACTGTTGTTCAGATGTCGTGTTTGCACTACACAAACAAAAGAATAATAATAAGAGAGGAAGATTTTATCATGGAACCTTACGGAAGAGTAGCCCTGCTATGGGGAGCATTTACATTCATCGAAGCAGGAAGCAGTAGATGTTACTGTCTCGCACATTACAATATATGGGCAGACAGAAACAGAGACATACATAGGTTGCGGGTGCGAATATTAAGGAAAACCTTCCACAGGTCGTTAACCGCATCTGTCGCCCTGACAGCATAAACGGCCGTTACAGCCAGTCTACGGGAAAACAATTATGAAAATACAATTTAAGAGCTCAGTTGATTTACATTAAGAGTAGATGCAGCTGTAATGTAAGTTAAACACGAATGTAAAATAGGTGAATGCGTCACTGTGCTATTGCATGAGACTTAGAGGGGGGAGAGGAGCCTAACAAAACGCAGTATAGCCCTCGGAAATATACGGAGGTGAGTGGTCACCGTCACGCTCCGGCCGGGGAGAGCCCCCAGTGCTCATTAACTAGGCTGACTGAGCCCCAGATCCGGTTTACATGTGGGGACAAGAAGACGGTTTTACCGCTTCAGCGAATCAAAGCTCAGTCATGCAGTTGAAGGAGCTATCCTTGCTCATAGCCGCGCCATAGCTCAAGCGGTTAGTAGCTGGCTTCCCACCGCGGCAGCCCGGGTTCGATCCCGGGTCTGGTCAAATGAGATTTGTAGTGGACAAAGTGGCGCTGGGGCAGGTTTTCTCCGAGTACTTCCGTTTCCCCTGCCAATCTTCATTCCACCAATTGCTCCACAATCACCCTCACCTATCATCTGGGGCTGGTACAATAGGCCAGAAGTTGCCGCAGTGCAATGGACTTAGTCCCACCCCAGTAGCAACTAAAAAAAATTGTTTCTGACTTGTACTAGCTTATATTTTCTTGGATAATAACCCCCCGTTTTATCTTTCATATTTATACCATGATATTTATTACTTAGGATTGGCCAATTTGAGTTGTGTAGACTGTGCATAGGCCCCTATAAACGTATATTTGTCAGAGTTTGAGCTATACCTTCACTCCCCCATATGTCTTCATGGCACACTGCTTAACTAATCTTAAGCTTGTGTCTTAGGAGGCCTACACTTATTTAACACTCATAGTGGAACTGTAGGAAGGATTCTGCTCCATGCGCTCACAACATGGGCATATGAACTATATTTCGTAGACTATTCAGTTATTCAGTATAGAGGGGGTGGGTTTCCCCATGCACCGCGACTAACAGTCTATTGTACGTCTCCCTTTAATTTTTGCTGTCGTCATTCCCTACCGATATTGGTGCCCGTTATCTCCAGTTTCTGCCAGCGAGGTCGGCCCTATACTGGCAGTGGTACCCGATAACTCTCCCCTTTCTACCAGCGTGGTCGGCCCTCCACTGGCAGTGGTACCCGATAACTTCCCCATCTACCGGAGGCATTGGAAACTATTTGGGCGGGAAACTTTTTGCCTAATTTTGCTCAGAGGTCTCCTAGAGACACGAGGATCTTTTACGTGCTGTAAATCTACGACACGGGACCCACGGCTTAAAGTTCCTCCCGGAGGACTTGTTCCATGAATTTTTCCGCCCTTAAAAATTCCACGACCTCCGCCGGGTTTGAACCCGCGTACCTTGAGTCATGAGGTGGGAACGTTAGCCCTAGACTACGGAGGCCGCTTTTTCGTAGACAAACTTAGCTTGCAATATCTGATCATTGTCAGAACTGTAATGCTCGTCTCAGTCTTCGGACATGACCCTCAGCAAATTTCATATACCCTGAATTTCCGTAAAGTGTTTATTTTTGGGATTTATATGTTTATAAACCC
This sequence comes from Cryptotermes secundus, assembly GCF_002891405.2. Lineage (NCBI taxonomy): Eukaryota > Metazoa > Arthropoda > Insecta > Blattodea > Kalotermitidae > Cryptotermes > Cryptotermes secundus. The sequence continues at coordinate 368,044 of NW_019723301.1, forward strand.
ATTACATTGAGGGTCGAAACCCGCCGTTTCAGAAAATGATCTCTCGTTGAAATTCATTTTTTGTCGGAAAGCGTATTATATCAACAGGCTTAGGTGTGGTTACGCATGGTCAAATTATTGTTTAAATATATGTCAGAACCTAATTTTCATTGAATGTAATGAACACGTGCTTTATATACGCCTGTATCTGCACACCATTATTATAATTACAGTTTAAAATACAACATTTCTTATGCATTTGGATTAGGAATGGTAATAGCTGTATTTTGAAACCCCACACATGACATTAATCTTCCAGGAAACATTACACGAGACACTTCATGCAATGTTTCTGAACTGGTATTACTAGCATGTTACTTAACAACGTTAAATAATTTAACATGGCATCTAGTGCATTTGTACTACTTCCTAAATAATATTTCTTAAGATTTTTGGAATTAACGATGCAAAGATTTAAGAGCTCTCACGCCAAGAAAAAAAAGAGTTTTCCTAACAGCAACCGAAATAGATCTAACAGGTAACAATCTTGGATCACTGACACACACTAAATGTTCGACCTAATTGTCAAGGAATTTATACATAAGAAAATAGAAAAAAATGTGTATAACTGTATCTATTTGTTTCACTTTCTGTCGTATTTTTACTTACGTGGAAACAGACATTGCGATCCAATATGTGATTCGTGGGTTCCTTTAATTCCGCTGTTTCAATTGTACAGAATAGTTGGCATCAGTTGGGATTTGAGGATTATGATGAGATGGGATAGAGAGATGGACCGCCTCTGTGGTCTAGTGGTCAGAGTTCCTGGACACAAATCGAGGTCCCCGTTTCGATTTCCGGTACTACCAGTTTTTTTTTTTCTGAGAAATAGTGGTTCTGGAACGTGGTCCACTCAGCCTCGTGAGGATAATTGAGGAGCTATTTCAAGGAAATAACGGCTCCGGTCCCGAAACCCGAAATTAACAGCCGTGGGGATTCGTTGCGCTGGCCACAAGACACCCTCTATCCGCTAAAGTTGGCACTAACTTCGCCGACAAGCGGCGGTCGCTCGGTCGGTATAGTTCGCTTGCGGGCTAAAACACGGAGTTTGTTTTTGGGATAGAGAGATGTAATCGTTCGTAACACGCGCATCGACAGAGTGACGAAAATCAAGGAAATACTCAGTCACAAATTTGGCTTCCTCGAGCTAAATTTGAATAGAGTGTCTCTGGAGCGCAAGTCTGGTGGAAAATCGTAAAGCTTAATACGAGTATGACCAGTAACTTGGAACGTTAAATATTGATCATCGAATTTGTACATGTTTTAAGTCTTGATAGAAATCACCTAATGTGGATCATTTACAAAAATCTCTGCAAGCATGCATGGTATGTGAGTTATGAAATTATAATATATGTTCCAGTATTTCATATATTATTTCAAAACACATTTCAGAATTACAAATCAATATAATTTTGTAATAATTTTAAAGCTTGTTTTTAAAGTTAAAGTTAAAGTTTTTAAAGTTGATTTTACTTAACCTAACATATTACTGCCACCTATTCCTGTCATGAAACAGACAGCAGAAGTAGATTTACAATTCCATTCACGTGGAAATTTCTGAGTCACATTTTCACTTAAGCGTAGAATTGTGACAACTTGGAACTTAAGTTCCTAAAATTTTTAATTTCTATTACTGAAAAGAAAAGGCACATTAAAGGAGTTCAGATATTTTCGAGTTTTATATAAAATTGAAGAAACACTGAATGTAAAATTCTCACATGAAACTCGAAAGTTGTTTTCATATTCCTCTCTTTGTTCTTCAGTAAACTTAAATTTGAGCTTCACAAAAAGTCATCATCGACTTAGAGGAATTGAAGTCTGCCCCGCTGCATTCAACAAATCCTTGAACTTCAATATTTGCAAATTTTGCTGCAGAATAAGAAATACATTAGAAAGAGTTCTAATAGAAATTTCATACTAAATTGAGGTATTCTAACAGAACATTTTTACATTAAACTTTCTTGTTATTTTGTACTGTATTGAAGAGGATGAGTCAGTATTTTAAACTAGAACTACTGACGATAACTTTCTTTTAAATGTCTGTATTTTTGTATAGAGCAGCAGGAGAAGTCGGATTCTTGTAAAGTAAACAATACACTGCAGTCAGTAATTAGTTGCGTTTACTTGAAATGAGAACGGTGAAAGGCAAATTAGCGAAAGTCTACCACAACAGATTTCAATAAAGTCTGTTGGAGGGTTTATGGAATGCGCTGAAACGTCCTTTTGTGGTCTTATGCAAACTAGACTTTATTATATACCAGTATAGCCAAAAATTGGAATTGAGTGAAACTACGTATTTGGTGGAAGTTCATCTCAAATTTCAACAGAATTTCGGAATTTATTATTGAGATATATAGAAAATTCCATTTATGGCCTTTACGTAAACTATACCTTATTATGGAACACTATGATTGAAAATCAGAAATACTGTTCAAGTTTTAGCGGAAGTCTCCCATATCGAATTTATGGACTGCATGAAATATTCATTTATGAACCTACGTAAACCAGTTATTATTATGATTCAGTATATCTGAATATATCGGAATTACATGATAATATTTGTTGAAAGTCTTCCAGGTTGAGTTTTAAAAAAGTCTGTCCAGTGGTTTAGGTGTTGATACTAGGCACCTTCAGACAGATTGACAATCGTAACCTCAGCATAAGAACTTCATTTTTCCCTTTTGTAAAGCACGCAAAACGGCTTTACTTTTCATCCCACATAGACGAATTCCGGGGCTGTTACCGCAGTCCCAGGTCCAATCCTTATTTACTGAATAGTTGCGAAATTTCAGTCTTATCCGGCGTAAAGTAACCTTTATGGATGAAACAGTGGTGGTAAATATTTTCAGATGTAATATTTCAGTGAGGAAAGACAGTTAAATATACTGAATACGCCGTTACTCAAGGTCCGGTGACTTAAGTTTTCGTTAAAGCGGCGATTTTGGTGAGTTGAATAGCCACAGACTGCTCAAGGAATTTAATCTTTTATTCTCTTAGTTGATCAGTTATTTAGTTCATGGTTGTTCATACTAAATTCCGTCTAAGAGTCTAGATCACTAAGCACAACAACAGTCTCCTAATCCCGTCTAACTCGATTCCTAACATTAAACTGAAAGCGTACGGGAGTTTTTAGTAAACTAGGGTCATAGAATATAAGTTCGAATCCCGCTTGTGGCATTGATTGATCATAATCTGTTGTGTTCGACCTATGTAACTACAGGCATATTGCGATACCCCCCTGCCACACACACATGCACAAGGAGCCCTGAATTGGACCTGATTCAGAGCTGAGGAGGAAGGGAGAAGAGAGATGATCATATGAACAAACAGAATAATGATGTACAGAGTTCACGGAGATCAGGCCCAGATTTTTTTTTATTTTTTATATTTCTGCGTATAAATAATAGCGGGGAAATGATTTGTCGCGAATTCCGCCACTGCGAGTTCCATAAACGATTTTTCGAAGGGAGCGTACAGAAATACGCATTTTGCTGTTGGTGTCGATTGGTTGATATGGTGCTGAGGGTGGCTCCCGTCTCTTTCTGTGTAGGCGTTTATTTGCATTAGTTGGCATGGCAACTGCTGGTTGCTCAGCAACGTTTAGTTAATCAGCTGCTGTTCCAGCATGTCGGCTGTCTCGCACGGGCACAAATTCCCACAAAGCTTCCTTACAATAAACGAAACTCGACACAAATTACATCCTTGCGCTAAAATACTTTTTCCAGGAATATTTGAGATCATACTGGGAGGAATATCCTCCGCTGTGTAGCACAGCCTGGAAACGGGTCACAGTATCGTCAACAGGGGTGTGAAGAATTTCTCACTTACGTTTATTGTAGACAATTACACTTTCCATTCATCCATAAAGCAGCATTACCGTGTTCACAAGAGTCCTCCGACGGATAATATTGTGAGCCAGAATAATCCAGTCAGCATCCTCATACAGTATCTAATAACAATTTTAATATTATCCTTCATGATACTCCTGAGTCTTCTAAGTACCATGTTCCATCAAGAATTTACGAAAGAAGTCATAAGCATTTATTGTCTTCCCCATGTGTACACTACGTACCCTGCCTATTTATATCAGCTTTTAGTAGTAAATGTATTATGTCTTGGCCCTACAAATTGTCCATATGTTGAGCTGTTTTTTAATATGCGGTTAGTCGCTGACTTCCCACCGCGGGTCTGGTCAAGTGGGATTTGTGGTGGACAAAGTGGCGCTGGGGCGGATTTTCTCCGAGTACTTCGGTTTCCCCTGTCAATCTTCATTCCACCAAATTATCCATCATCATAATCACCCGGAGCAGGTACAATAGGCCAATCAGTGGCCGCCATGCCGAGTGGACCAGTTGGACTCCACCCCCCACTAAGCGAATTAAAAAAATTAAGTTTCTTGCTTGCTGGCTTTCCGTAACGCAGTTCTGTGGCCAAGACACACGTATTTCATATATTGCGTGTGGAAGAACCAGGTTTTTAAAATAACCTGGGCTGTCCGTTATAATTTGGAAAATGTGTGCACGTAAGCTTAATATTTCTTCAGTTGTGACTACTGTATTTAGACGGTCAGAGGAAAAGTACTGGTTCCTCTTCGTCACTCAGTAGCAGCAGCAGCAGCATGAGCTCGTTACGTATTTGTGTTTACATTAACATGAATCTGTGCGTAACAACCAACACATTGAAGACACACAAGGTGCAGAGAAAGAGAACACATACAGATCAGATCGCTGCTTTATGCCGACGGAAGATGAATACGCCACATTACGGATTTGAAACTTGATAAATGGACATCAGTTGTTTTTCATGCCCTTGAATATTGCCCGCCATCAGAAATGCGTAGTTAGATTTGTCATTCATTTTGCTAATATGCATCTATTTTAGACCGCCATTTCAATTCCATTTCGAATAATTAAAAATGATTTAATAATTAGAATAATTATGTTAGAGACATCTAGGGTCTAATTTCCCTTAAGACAGCGTTCTTTTTGTGTCATATATAACTGACGACTGAAGGTATAAAGGAAATGAGGTTGTCGCTGTGCTTAATTAAGTGAATACCACATCAAAGAGGTTAAACACCGCCCTTATTGACCTCGACACTATATGGAGCTGAGTAGTCAGCGTCACGCCTCGTCCGCTTTAGTCCCAAGGAGTTAGCTCTCGCTACCAATTTCATAGGAAGCTGGGTTGGTCCCAGGTTCGGTCTGAGCACTGTGGAATACAGAAAAACCTCTTAAATATCAGTCAGTTTATTCCTACTATTGCTTGAAAGTCTGTGCCAATCGTCACGATATATATATGTATATGTTCCTGGCTACAGATCCAGAGGTCCGGGTTCGATTCCCGGCACTACCAGATTTTCTGAAAAATAGTGGGTCTGCAACGGGGTCCACTCAATCTCATGAGGATAACTGAGGAGTTATTTCAAGGAAATAGCGGTTCCGGTCTAGAGAATCGAAATCGACGGCCTTGGGGATTCGTCGCGCTGACCGCGCAACACACACTATCCGCTAGTGTTGGCACTAGCTTCGCCGACAAGCGGCGTTCGCTCGGTCGGTATAGTTCGCTTGCGGACTAAAATCACAGAGTTTGCTCTTTTTTGGTATAATATCATACCACCTGCGGCCACTTCAATGTCCTACGTCATAAATTCCTATCATCAGTAATACTAACATTACAGACTCTCAAACTGTTGAGGAAATGTAAGTAATATTACTTGATCCCGAACCGATCGCCATGAAGCTTGTCGTGTATGTGTCATGCCATGTGAGGTCATCTCAACAGCATGCATCTTAAATTCTTCCCATTAGTAATACGGACACAGCAGCCTCTCAGATTTTCGAAGTAATAACCTCAATATCACATGAATTCCTGAGCCGATCGTCATGAAACTCGGTATGTATGTGTCATACCACCTGAGATCTTAACCACATGCATCAGTAACACCAACACTGCAGCCTCTCAGATTATCGAGGCAGTAATCTACGTATTACCTGAATATCCAAACTAATCTTCACGAAACTTAGTACGTATATGATACCATCTGTTGTCGTCTCAACTGTGTACTTCATAAATCGCTCTTATCGGTAATACCAACCTTACAGCCTCCAAAATTGTATTGTTTTATTCACTTACTTAGGCATACATAATAAAGTTTCCTTTCTACTTCTTGTCAGATACTCAAATTACAGTGAAAGGAAAGTAGAAAATTAGTTCTTCCCAGAACTTATTTTGTTAGTTATGAGTTGGTAGAAGTTGTGAGTGAGAACAGACAATATCACCAATAAACGATGCTGGAAGCTGTATTTGAGTAGGGGGATATTGCAATAAGTTTTCTGTTTTACTGTGCTCCTACATGCGGATAGCACTATGTATACTTCATATTAATTGGAATAGAAAGTGCTTTAGTGAGATTAATTATCTGTAAGAAAATATTTTATACTCACAGCAATTGTTTTCTCAGTTAGTTTCTTGCTCACAAATTTCCAGCTGCAACTTCAAAAGACTGTGTACTATTAAATGAACAGAACTCCATTGAAATTAAATTTTCATTTCGATAGTAAAACATAGGCTGGAGAAAACTGCATAATTCCGAGCTTCATGTCTTGTGCTCTTCACCAAATATGATTAAAATGGTGAAGTTAAGGATTGATGGACAGGGTCTGAAGCACGCACGGGATGAGATTAATACATACAGAGATTCTGTGGGAAATCTGGAGGGAAAGAGGCCACTAGGAAAACGTAGACATAGGTGGTATGATAATATTAAAATGGATCTTAGATAGCACAGTAATGAACCGTTGGGTTCTATAAAATGTGAAATTCTTGAGTGGCTAAGCGATTCGTGGCTTCTCAAGGAGGACTCATCCCATGGACTCAGTTAGTTAGATATACGTAAACTTCAGGGCAACTGTCCCTTGTGATGTTCGCTTAACACGTGATTTCATCTTGTCACTACATCCTGTTCCTAAGAGAAGCGTAGTCATGGGGACGTGATGTGTCGTTCTTTCATGCGCACCTGAAAAACCATCTGTGTTAGACTTATGAATTATGCACAGTCTGGTACATATAATTTCTCGATTAACATAAATCACCCGTGTTACAGAACGGAAATCGTCACCTCTCCTTTGTATGAGATCATTCCCTTTGCCAGTGTTAATCATGGAACAGTGATTTTATGTCAGCACGTGGAATTATTTGAACTCCTAGGAATAAAATCTATACTATGCTTAAGTGATAGTAGGAAATTAATCATCCCGAGTTAATATTTAAAAATAAAAGTATTGTGGATATGCAGCACGGCGAAAATGTATAAAAACTGTATGCCAGCCATTGGTTATGTAGATTTCTCATTATTGAATTCATGATACATACACTGATGAATGCTCAAAAACAGTTTATGTGCCCTTTTTATCACTTGTAAATAGGGGGTCTGGAGAGTACAGAATAGTCACGTTACAAGTGTTTTCGTACAACGCTTGGAGACAGTAACAAAAAATAATTCTGTATATGTGATTTCTTATATATTGTTTTTCTCTGATTCTTATTGCGACGATGGAAATATTCTTTGCACTTTTGAACGCCGTAAGTCAACTATTTTTTTAATTTTTTTATTGCTAGTGGGGTGGGACTAAGTCCCTTGTACTGCGGCCACTTCTGCCCTATTTTACCAGCCCCAGATGATAGGTGAGGGTAATTGTGGAGCAATTGGTGGAATGAAGATTGGCAGAGGAAACCGAAGTACTCGGAGAAAACCTGCCCCAGCGCCACTTTGTTCACCACAAATCCCACTTGACCAGACCCGGGATCGAACCCGGACCGCCGTGGTGAGAAGCCAGCGACTAACCGCTTGAGCTACAAAAGTTCACTTTATAGAAGGCCAAATAAGGAACAAGCATACAAGGACTGATAATGCTAGAAAAAATAAATAAAAGAAGATGGAAAGAAAAAATATAGTATGAACAAATAAATGAAACAAATAGGAAATATGGACCGTGGGCTAAAAATTGGACACCTCTGGATATTACAAATCTGGCAGTGCAGTCCGGAATTTCGGGAGAGTCCCTCGTCCCACCCATGCTGTCACCACTATCACGCAACATTTTCCTCAACGACAGGCGCAGTTGTGCCGGAGGAGATAACATATCAACTGAGGATATGTGTGCATAAACACCGATCGACGGGCGTATCTGCAGTCATAGCTTAAGAATTCGTGGATACCTCAGTGTAGTGCATGATAACATACGTAGGGCTTGCCAAGGTCAGTGTTCACTGACACGAACTTAACATACAAATCAAATAATTTCCTTTATTCTTGGAATTTGAATATTTTCTATTACACGAATAATAAAGTATTCATAAACTTAGTATTCAAGTTTCTTGCAGATTTTCGTAAAAGTTAATTTTTGTTACTGTGAGCAGTCGTTAGCCCCACGCTCAATCCCCAAGCTGGAGGCCCACCCCCTTGTCGACTGTTCGCGGCTGCTTTTTCAATATAATAGCTGCACAATTGGCAGCTTCTCAAGAAGGGCTCAAATCTGTGTGTGTGTACACTCAAGTTTAAAATTAATGCGATAGAAGATAATTCTTTGCATTCCTGTAAGTGAAGTCAATGGGGTAATTCTAGTGTGAAACAGTATGTAGATCTGCGGCTAGTGACTTAAAGAAATACTTCGGATACTAACGTAAAACTTTGAACCAAGCAACTTGGTAGCATTTAGGAATGTGGGCGCTACTTGGAACAGTAACCTTATCTGGGATCGTGTTCATCTAGAACGTTGCTTACAAAAGACAAAAGAAGTTTCTGTTCAGTGCTAGAGAATCAGTTCAATTAGGAACATACCTTCTGTCCAGGCTCGGAATATTTCCGAAGTAACTTCAGTTAAATTTTAGAACTAATGATATATAGTTCATTTACATGAAACTAAGAAAAAAAAAACTCCGTGTCTTGAGTCCCCAAGCGAACTATACCGACCGAGCGACCGCCGCTTGTCGGCGAAGTTAGTGCCAACTTTCGCGGAGAGAGGGTGTCGCATGATCAGTGCAACGGATCCCCACGGCCGTTAATTTAGGTTTTCTAGACCGGAACCGCTATTTCCCTGAAATAGCTCCTCAATTATCCTCACGAGGATGAGGGGTCCCCGTTCCAGACCCACTACTTATCAGAAAATCAGGTAGAACCGGGAATCGACCCCGGGACCTCAGAATCTACAGCCAGGAACTCTTGACTACTAGACCACAGAGGCAGTCAAATGGAACTAAGATGATTGACAAAAAAGAAATAGTCACGGCCACTATGATATATTCATGTATTGTTGCCGTTGCAGAGTGAACTAAATTGAACTGAATTTGTTGAAATACAGCTTATGTAAAAAATTAGGAAATTTCTGTTGAATTTTATAGAGGAACTACTCTGGAAATCTTCAAACAAAGACGACCTGGCAGAGTCTGATTGCTCCACATGTTTCCGGCTGATTCATGCATTGTACTATGTACCTTTAATATGTTGTAGCCGATCACAGTGGCCGTGCGATCTAAGATATGAATTGTCTTCGCTCGCTCGAACACTGGGATCATGTTTTCGAATCCCACTCAAGGCGTGGATATCTGTTTGTGCGTTTATTCTGTGTTTGTGTTGTAGGTAGCGTCCTTGCGAGGGGCTGATCACTCGTCCAAGGATTCATACCGTCTGTGTATAAAAAGATTACGAAATTGAAGAAGAGGTCAGGGCCCAACAAATGGCTGTAGAGCCATTGATGAACGAATGAATATGTTGGGAATTGTGAGATTTGAAATTCTCTTAATAGGTGGCTATAAGAAACATCATCTTTTGAGATGCGACGGCGTGAGGTATAGTAGAAGTTTATGGACGATCCTCCGAAACGTCCGTTAACTTCTACCAGACTACATTCGCCATTTCCAGAAGATGATACTCTTCACGTCAGGAATGTCCATTGTCTCGGGTACACTGGACGGTCTCTGTGCCGAGTTTAATGTGGAATCGATAGTTCTACTGTTTCCGTTAAGTAAGTGCTATTATCATAGAGTGGTTACCATAGAAGATTAGTCTTCTATAGAGGATCTACAAATTTATCTTTCGTTGTTAATAATATTTAAAATAAGAATAGACGTATATCATTTATAATAACATGAAACCTTTTGAAAACTGGAATAGAGCCAACCTCCGAAACTGCCCCATATAGTAGGCAGTACTCAAACTTAAGCACAGTATAGTGAATCAACCATGGCTAATGAAGATAAAGCGAAGATATTTATTTATTCCGAATGGAAGCTGTGCTACATTCAGTTTGAAATGAGACTTCGAGATATTTTGATTGTTAAAAGGTGTCCAAGCCTTTAATAAGTTTCAAGGTTCTAGGCAGAAAACAACAGCTGTTGCTCAAGTACTGCCTGTGCCAAAAGAACGCACGCAAATTGGTGTTCTTCAGCTGTTTCCAGACATAACCGATGTAGCGTTCTGCTAACAAACGAGTTTCTTCAGAATTATAAAATTGTGCATATTCAGAAACTCCTGTTATGACGAAACTCTGATAATGACATGTTAACAGCGCTTGCTGGATATGACTATAATCGGAGATAATACACGTAACCTCTAAAGAAGTTGCAAAAACTCACTCTAAAGTAGGTAGTGATAACTCTCTCCATAAACCAATCGATTTCGAGCCACTGAACAAGCGAAGTCGCCTTCCATGTTTGTTGTCTCAGATCAATATTTTAATACAAGTAAAAAATGTAAAGCGGAGAAGTTCATGGAGGTAGGCCTAGGCCCACTGGGGCTGTAGTGCCAAGGAAAAAAAAGGTAAACTTGTCCCTGTGCTTAACTAATTAATCACTAGGCCATGAACACTTATGGGGGAGTGTTTTTTACCTCGGCAGTAGTTGGAGGTGAGTGGTCAGCTTCACGCCTACGTCGCTTTTTTTTTTTTTCCTTGGCACTACAGCCCCAGTGGGCCTAGGCCTACCTCCATGAACTTCTCCGTTCACTTCGGTTTTTCTCGATCTTAGACGTACGGTAGGACTCCTTGGGCGGGTGATCAGCTCGTCGCAAGGCCTCTACCTGTACACAAACACAGAAAAACGCACACACAAACGAAACATCCATGCCCTGAGTGGGATTCGAACCCACGATCCCGGTTTCCAAGCGAGCGAAGACAGTATGTGCCTTAGACCGCTCGGCTACCGTGACCGGCCCTACGTTGCTTTACCCCGAAGAAATTATTCCCTGTATACGTTAGACAGAAAGCTCAGTGGGCCACAGAGCCGGTCTTGACAACATGGAGAAGGGAAAATTCTTGCCCACACCGGGACTCGAACTACGACTCTTTGGTCGTCAGTTCGTAGCCAGCAGCTATACCAAATATGCTAATATTAAATGGATTGTAGTGGTATAACGAATTCCAATCCTTCCTCCTTCCTCCTTCCCCCTTATGGATCCCGGTGAGCTGAAGGTACAGTACCAGCAGTATGTGAGTAAACAGACTATAAGTTATTCACCTAAGCAAAGCAGTAACACATTATAGCCTAGTGGCTTTGTCACATCCGCTGTACTAATTAAAAGCTAAATGCCTGATGTGTTGCAGTTGCTTTTAGGGTATAGGGCAGGTAGGTACTATGTACCCCTAATTCAGGCCTGCTCTCCATGTAGACCAATGAGATTTAATCAAAACCTGTAGGATCTTCGGAGAAAATTTTATTTTTACTCGTATATTCAGTCTTCATCTGAAACACTGTCACGTCACAAATAGTGGATTCTCTTCAGAGGATTCCTGTGAAGTATATTAACGCATGTTATGCATGATGAAAAGGGCCCCGCGGTAGCGTAGTTGGTTGAGGCACTATGCTACAAGCCGGAAGGTAGGGGGCTAGAATCCCGATGAGGTCATTGGATTTTTCATTTGACCTCATCCTTCCAACCGAACTATGGCCCTGGGGTCGATTCAGCCTCTAACAGAAATGAGTACCAGGAATATTCCTGGGGGTACAGGGCGGCCGGCGCGTAAGGCTGACAACCTCACCACCATCTGTGACCCGATTTTCTAGAAAATATTGGAACCTCGACGTCTCACAAACATATGGACCTTCACGGTCTGTTACAGGGCTAGTTTTACTCTTTTACCTTTTATTTAAGATGAAACTCTACTGATACGTTCAGGTGCCAAAAGGATGTACAGGCACTCCCAAGATGAAAGACAAAATTTCAGATTTTTTTCTGTTTTTTAGCATAACTTCCTTATTTTGAAAAAAAAAAATAAAGTAAACCTACGGATATACCATGCTGTCTGCGTATCTCTGTATTGATACCAGTATCTACTTTTGAATGCCTGAACCAGTCTTCATGAAACCTGGTGTATATATCATGGTATCTGAGTCCATCTCAACGGTGTACTTCATAATTCCCCCATATCAATCTACGTGTCTGTACATGTATCCCCCTATCGTTGATAATCATCAGCTCGGTAAAAACGTTACCACGGCAACGAATACAAACACAACAATAAACGAATTGCTGAACGCGTCTGTTTCTATGCGGTCCGTATCTAACCAAAGGAAAACAGGCGATTAGTTTTTCTCATAACTTCTTTTCCTAAATATCATCTGTAAATCTTGGCTACGATCACAAAATTATTTCTATATTATTTATACTGAAATAAAGAAATAGTAAGAACAGTAATATAATGGATTTTATTAGAGAACACTTGAATATTATATTCAGAAATTTGGTAATTAAATATTTATTTCTGTTTAGCTAAAAATGTTTGTAGAAATAATTTGATAATCTTACAGCCCTTGGGTTCGGCTGATCTGCGGTTGAAAAACATGGCCCTGTGTAGTAAACAGACTGTGGTGCCAATTTCATTCTTTGTTAAATTAAACATGAATTATCAGTATTCATATTACATGTTTGTTTTCGCTTTCAACTTGAAGGTCGTGCGCGATTTGTTTTGGCACACCGAGTTATGACTAATGAGTCTTCTTCCTTGATCGATATCTTTGGTACTTCGCTCTGACAGACAGGCATATTTACTCTGTCACATGATGAACGGCAAGTTTCACATTGAAGAATTCATTAGTATTTACAACACTGCTCTCCTTACGTCTCAGAATTAGTAGTCTTGTTCTTAATCTGTTATTGATAGATTCGTTTCTTTCGCTTCTGTAACCTCTACGGAACACTATGGTCATTAGCACACTGTCTGCGACGGACTTCACAATGAATCTCGACCCAGTTCTAGCTTCACCAGCCAGCTGGGGGGGTCCGGTTGACCAAGTCCATAACGCAGAGTTTTTTAATTGCTAGTGGGGTGGGACTAAGTCCCTTGTACTGCGGCCACTTCTGGCCTATTGTACCAGCCCCAGATAATAGGTGAGGGTGATTGTGGATCAATTGGAGGAGTGAAAATTGGCAAGGGAAACCAAAGTACTCTGATAAAACCCGCCCCAGCTCCACTTTGTCGACCACAAATCCCACTTGACCAGACTCGGGATCGAACCCGGGACGCTGCGATGGGAATCCAGCAACTAACCGCTTGAGCTATGGCGCGGCCAATAGCGCAGAGTTACTTCAACAGCCGTTGGTTACTCAGTTAGTGAAGATAGAACAGTTTAGTTCGTCACCTTATAAGCAGAAGTCCTCCATTGAGCGGCATTCCAAGATAGTTGAATCCTGTCCACAACTTCACGTCCTATTTATTTTAATTGAGAACAAATTTTAATATGTTTCTTCCCATTAACAACAAATTTTCCGAGTGTTTTCTCCCCTAGGTTTTTGGACAAAATACATGCCTAATTTTCAGATACCCCTGCAAACAACAGCTTAATAGCACAACAGAAAATGATGAGCAAATAAAATTTGTTCTCGATAGGCCAATACGTGACTGCCCAAATTCTTAGAGCGTTCGCTGTACAATTTTGGATGAGAATAATGAAATATTAGAAGTATTACAGGATATTCCGAAAGACGATATCAACATTTCTTAAGTATACGTCACAGACTAACAACGAAACTAGTGCTGATTGTTTGGTTTATGAATCTGGAGAATGAATAATATAAAAAACTCGTAATAAAATAAATGAAATTTCAGTGACCGTTCGTTGATCTTTCATTTGCAAGACGGTGTAAGAGCTAAGCAATGGATTAATGAGACTGCGCAGTGTGAGATATACTGAGAGGCACAATTTGAAGTGGAGGAGCAAAGAGAGAAAATGGCGCATTGCAGTATAAACATCATGGGATGGAAAGAAATCAGGAGACCCGAATGGAGATTATTATTGTCATCTTGGATGTAGCACTCAGTAATATTCATAGTCACCGAACCGAGATCCTCAAATTTCACGGAAGGAAATGGCCCTGGAAATGGTGAGTCTCGAACGAGACCCGAAACCCCACTCTTTTATTTCATAAAGAAGGAGAAGATTATTAACTTTACTACCCGAATAGATAAACAAATTGGAGCATAACAGTTGATAATCCTACAATTAATAGAAAATTACATGTGAGAAATGATTGCCACCGTTCAGTCAGAAGGTTTTATCTTGCTGCCTGGAACAGGAAAAAGAAAGATTAAAATAGGCGGAACTATGATTTTACGTTTTGACGTATATGAGTGTAAAACTTGGCCTTTCAACTCAAGGAAGGACACAGATAAACTTTTTAGAAGTTTATTGCGGAGAAAACTTCGACTAAGAAGGAGAGAGACGTTTAGCTGTAGGCTAGAAGCATTTTCTAGTGAGAAGCCGCACAATTTGTACTCTTCGTCAGATACTATTACGATGAACTGATTGATCACATTAAGTAGGGCGAGAAGCGGGAACTACCGTATATAGCACACTTTGTGAGACATAGACAAGTGTATAATTGTACATAAAATTTTAAGTCTGAAAACCCAAAGGATAGAGACTATATTGAATAATTACCCGTCGGTGAGACTATAATATTAAAAGGAATCTTAAAAATGTAGGGTTTGAGGGTGTGGATTGGAGTCGGCTGGTTCGGGATTTGGTCTCATGGCGGGCTCTTAAAACACGGCAACGAATATTTGTGTTCCACAGAGAAAGGAAAATATCTTGGTTTGCTGACAGACTGTCCGATTGCCAAGAATTCTCAGCTCCAGGGAGTGAAAATGATATCAGTGTTTATTCCACAGAAGCACAAGTGTGAGAAATGTATCTCTTGCACTCAGTTGAAATCCGCTTTAACAGAATGAAGCTCATAGGAACATATTTAATGCTTTATTTGTCTTAGAGGGTGTTATCTCAAAGAGCGATTCGCCATATATTTACGCAAAGGAACTAAGATTACTTTTGGAAAACTAAAATAAATAATGTAAGATTTTAGGTTTTCACGGAGCTGACTATGAAGAATGTCATCTTCTGGGATGTTACACCGTGTAGATATTGTGTAAATCGATGTTTTGGAGGAACGTATCGCCTCCATCTTCAGGGTATAAAAATCCTCGAGCGAGGAACCAGCGTGAACAGGTGGCTGCAGAAATTACATCATGACCTTAAAATATATTTTGTCTGATAGTTATTGCTCATGGGTCATAAAAAGAAATCCGTGGTAACACGTTATAAACATACCCACTCTTAGTGTGAGTAGTGTTAAGATTTTGTTCGGGACAATAAAATGCGCCACACAAATATTAGTCTTCTCATAATTTGTTTGTCATTATGATTTGGAAATTTCTTCAGCATCTTGCGCTTCTACAACGTGAGATTCTCTCTGCTGTTCTCGCAACAAATTTATTTATCAGGGTTTCATGCTATGTCTAGATAGCCTGTTCTACATGCTCATATCCTCGTTTGCAACGCGTCGATATTCTGCTCACGCCGTCTCTAATTAGCACAAAGGAAGGCATGAAAAGTGCATGAAAGCATGTTTACTGGATGCACAAAGCCAGGCGGATCGTTAGTTGGGTAACCGTAACCAAAACGGAGATGGCGGACTATTTGTTGTTCTCTGAATTGTTTCAAGTTCTTTGCTTCTACTAAAAATACCATGTAAGAATGAATATTTTTAGAACGGTGCCGGTTTCAAGATAACAACAAGAATTTTCTACAATAGAGAGAGTCTTACTTGATGTGTGCCATGGTTATTTCTGTAGATAGGCCCACCTACGAATACCTTATGAAACGTCCAACAGAATACTAAGAATATAAGTCTGAAGGGTCACGAAGCATTTTGGCCTCTGTGGCCATCTACCAGTTACCATTAATTATACCGTTGAACAACGAGTGTTCTGTCAGACTAGGTGACCATCTTTGTGGGCATCCTAAATTGGTTGTTTTGAGCCTATTGTTCACTACATTGTTAAAACACGTTAAATGCTTATTCGTTTAATTCTTTCTCGAGTTATTGAAGAGAGAACTGTTGTACCTTGTTGAAACTGCAATTCTTTTTTTGCGGCGGACCTCGATACATGAACACGTAGGATCAGTCACGCATTTACAGATGGTCTTGCGCGAAGAGTCAATAGTTGCTCAGCTGATCAAACGTATTCAGTTTCCGGTACCCAGATATCCACTGCCGTCCGTATACAATAGTTTGTAGACTCTGTTGTAAATAATCAGTACTGTTCACAATCTTACATTTTGGGCAAGATGAATCATAATATACTTATATTATTTTTAAAATTTAAAAAAACTTGAAAGTTGGACCAAACTCTAAATTTATTCAGAATTACCGTGTAAATTGGAAGGAACATATTGAAGAAGTGGTTTCTCACAGAATCCCAAAGAAACTTTTTCACTGCAGACCACATGGGGAAAAAGCACAAGAAGACAGGTAAAAAGTGGATTGTAACTGTAAAAGGTATCATGGCCTAATACTTGATGAATATAATGAAGATGATCTGATTTATATTTCGGTCGCCTAATACAATTACTGAGCTGCCGGTCACGGTAGCCGAGCGGTCTAAGGCATGCACTGTCTTCGCTCGCTCGGAAGCCGGGATCGTGGGTTCGAATCCCACTCAGGGCATGAATGTTTGTTTGCGTTTTTCTGTGTTTGTGTAAGGTAGAGGCCTTGCGACGAGCTGATCACCCGCCCAAGGAGTCCTACCGAATGTGTAAGACCTAGAAAAACCGAAGTGAACGGAGAAGTTCATGGAGGTAGGCCTAGGCCCACTGGGGCTGTAGTGCCAAGAAAAAAAGAAATTACAATTACGTCTACATGTCCCGCTTCGTCTCGTATGTCCCATGTGACACTCGATACGATCTCATTGGTTCTTTCGCCCTAACAGAATTACACGATGAGCAGACAACAAGCATAAAGTATCTTGTTGAATTATTCCATTTGTAGGTCTACTGCCTATTTCCCTCCTACTGTAACGGTCAGAAGCAACAGTTCGTTTTCTAGTAAGTATATTTCTCAAAGACATTCTAACGATTTTACTAATTTAATTGGCCTTGAATTTCATTTCCTGGTTGAACATATCTGACACTGTAGACACAACTCTTATTATTAGACCCACAAAACTATTCACATTACATTGTTTTCCTTTGCACTTCTTTAAATAATTGAGTTCCGCGGTTCCAGGTTGATTGAACAAGAAATGGCTAGAAGACTTCATAGTGATTGAAGTGCTAGTTTCTGTGTTGAGATCCGTTGCTAGGACATGACTAGTTAAGACGGAGAATCCTAGTGCGTGTGCAACGGTGAACTATAAATTGTGTAAATTTGCGACAGCGATGTATTAAGTGTGATTAAGAGAACTTGTAACCGAAGTATCAATAAATCCAATTTTCCGAACTAGAACCCGTTATTTTCGTCACTCGTACCCCCATACACGTGACAGTATGTTTAATATAGTTTGTCTTTACAGACAACCTTACAAGATAATATCTATTGCAGATAGCAGAATTGCTTAGTACATATTATTATCTTCATCATATTTTTATTCATGGATACACTAATTTTATCAGAACATCGAACTACTGAAGTTAGAGATTTTAACGAAGTTGCTTTTTAATAATATATCATTAAAATTTCGGATGATTTTGCCCTAATTAATAATTTAAGCATTTAACGAATTGTAATCTATATTTTTGTTATTGTCTACCAGATCAGTGTAAAGTATCATGGCACATTAACTGATCTTGGCCAGCAAAACTTATTTTAAGTTTTATATATTTGGGGGTGAAATGTTCTATATTAAAATGGTTTTAATACATTCTAAGAGAAGCCTCAAACGGATGCATTGGTGTTTCGGACACCGTGAGGATAGAAATATTGGTACGGCGATCGCTGTGCTGACGCGTCACTAATGAAAACATATGAGAGAGGTAAAGTTCCACAGCAAACCTCACCTCGGTATTACGATTGATGGATCTGAGTGCGATCGGTTCGTCCCCGGGAAGGATTAGGACACTGAACATTCCTTAGAACCTATCTATATATGGCGATGAAGGAAAAATATCTGTGCAGGTGGTCGAACACCTGTAGCACAACTGATGTAAACTTCACGCTTGAGGTATCCCAGATCATCTATAACACGGCAATAAATCTCAGAATAAACAACGTCTATACCTTCAAGCATGGCGAACACAATACGTAATGGCGCTCTGATATTAAAGGTTAATTTAAAACTTTAAAGTATAATGATAGAGTCGTCCCTGTGCTTAATTAATTAAGCACTACGCCATAAAGGTGTATGGGGCAGTGGATGTATAGATCCACATTTTCTTGACCTCAGCACTAGCTGGGAGTGAGTGGTCAGCTTCACGCCCCTGCTGCTTTACCACCGGGAAAAGAGCCCCCAGTACCAATCGGATAGGAGGCTGGGTGTGCGTCAGAGCCGGTCTGGACGACGTGGAGACGAGAAAATTATTGACCCTACTGGGATTAGAACTCCGATCCCTTGGCCGTCCAGCCCGTAGTCAGTCTATATATTGACTACGCTATCCCGGCAACTTGAAATTTAACGAGGAGTTATAAATACGCTGTTTCCTAAAGGGTCGGTATACACGTGTAATGTTGCAATATATATTTTACCTGACTTTCCTTGTAGATTAGGAAATTGAGTTAGCGCACCTTCCTGTCTGTGGTTGTTTGTGTTTCCATTCAATTCATATTAGCATCCTCCTGTCTTCCATGTATGAGACTTAACAGTGTTGCTACATGGGAGACAGCTTTTGAATTTCATTCCTGTGGCTCTGCGGAGCAACATTATAGTTTTGGGGCTGTGTTACTGCTCAATCCTGCTAAGCAGAATTGGTCATTTTGACTGATCAGTTGTCTCTTCATAAATTTGATAAATAAATACTTTCAAATTTTATTTTATTTTATTTTAAATTTCCTGAAATATACTACGACCCTTGGTGCTTCTTAAAATTTCCGTTCAGCTGTTTGAAATTCAGTAAATATGATTTCCCTCTTGACTCAGGTCTAACTTTCATACCGGAACTGCCATTACATCGTACAGTGTTGCTCGCTTACATTTTTCGTTTTCAAGTACAATTCTTTCGCTTCGTACATACTTCGTTATTAATGCATTCTGAAAGGAACTTCAGAAACTAAAATTAAGCGAATTTATTTATGAACTCATAACGTACCTCATCAGGCTTCTAAAAATATTGTTATGACGTCTCTATCATTTAACTGATTTTATGTAACTATGTACCTCACTCTCAATTTTCGCTGCCATGTGCTTAAACCACGGATTAGTTAGAAAATCTTAAATTTGTAGAATGGAGGAGAATAGTCTATTGTTTCTTTAGGTTTCAAACTACAATTTTTATCTGAAGAACCGATGAAAGTAATTAAACAATTAAATCAAGATGACCGAATCTAGAAACTGCACGGAACCCATTCAAGAGCTAATCGGATATGTCCACACAACAAAGCAATTATTTCCGGGTAGGATAAAGCATTCGAATATGAGTCCTTCTTGGAATAAACTCATACAAGTTTGCACAGTCTCTAGCTGAATTTTATACCATCCTTCTTGAAGAAAATCTTCAAATTGTTTTAATAATGTTGGAGGTGGGAATCTGTTCCTCAGTTTAGCCTCCAAAACTGACTCAGCGATCTTCATTTCATGCATCCTGTTGTGTTACAATATATAACTTTATTTTTCCGTCACAACACAACCGAAACATGTAGTGAAGCATAGCTGGGTATTGACCTTGATACTCCTTAGTTGTTGTGTTGTGACGCAAAAATAAAATTATATGACTCAGTGATGTTCACTTCTGGTGACTATGCTGGCGAGGGAAGATGCTGAGGTTCATCTTCTTGCTCTTCAAATCATGACTGAACAGTTCCAGCTGTGTGAATTGAACGTTGTCGTCCTGGAAGACCGTATCTCTGTTCGGAAATAACTCCTGGATCATAGTATACACGTTATCACTCGACCGATTTACGTATTCCCTTGCAGTAAGTCGGCCATGAAGGGTAATAATGGGAACAACAGAATAGTGTACCACGAGATTTCTCTCCAAACCATCGCAGAACCTTCCCCATATTTCGTTGTTCTGTTAGGTTTGTTTGGGTGTTCAAATGTAAACTCTTCCTGATGTAGGGAACGGCATGAAGGATGAATCAACTTATCATATTATGGGCTCGTTTCCAGTTGTCTGATGTCCACGTTTTATGGTCGTGACACCATCATTTACGCACCTGAGTATTGCTTTCAGTGATCAGAGGTTTAGTAATTGCAGCTCTACGGTGGCTTTTGGATTTGTGAAGCTCACGTCAGGAAGTTTTTTGGAAACAGAGTCTTCAAGAAGAATATTCAGTTCTGCTTTCCTCTCGCCTGTGATCTTTCTAAACAACCATTCTCAATATACGACAATCTCTTTCTTTCAATGTTGATTTTCTCCCACTTTTCCTCTTCGCTGATATTGTCTTCTCATGATTCGTGTATGCCGACATAACACTAGAAACTGTCGCTCCCGATGCGCCTAATAGTGTGCCAATCCTCTTTCAAAATAGGACAAGTCTCCCATTTTTCGATTTTCTCACACGGACTGGTACTCAACACGATTTCTAATACACTGACATGAGCACTATAGAGTGTAAACAAACGGAAGAACATTCAGTGCTATCAACTGAAGTTCTTTCAATGTAGCCAACACAAACAAATTCTATTCCTCAGTTTCTTATTGTTTCCCTTATTTTGTCCAACCCCTGTATATTTAAAAAGTCGATAAAACTCAAAATGGTGATTTGAAAAGAGGGATCATAATATAAGGCTCATGTTATTATGAGCATATACTTGAGTCTGTTCTAAGATAACTGATAAAAAGTACGAAACTCAGTTATTTGTTAAACGCTTTCCAGACTTGGTACACAACTTGCGTACTAGGATATTCATTGATCCTGCGGTAGCATTTCAAACACTAGACCCATTATTCCTCGAGCAGGCCTTGAGAGTGAGGACAAGTGCAGAATAAACATTCAGCATCTTCATCTTTTATCCTGCTAAGACCGGATATATGGAAAAATACTTTATAGGGAAAGATTCTTTATGAAAAAAGTAATTTGATAACATATTAGCAGTTTGTGCTCTACTGTATGGAAATGGAACTAGAATTTTGAGGAAAAGAGGGGAAAGCAGGATGCGGTTAGCTTAAATGACATTTTTAGGAAGTGCCAATGGGAGCATACCTTAGACAAGAACAAAGAAAAAATGTATTATCGAACCCGAGAACTTACACATAAAAAAGTAAGAGTTCTAAACACTAAGTCAACATATTCGGTGTTTGTATTGTAACTCAGAAATCTTTCCGTGTTCTCTTATTCCCTGCATAACCCTTGTGTTTATAGACATCAGCATTTGTAGTGGGAAATCCCTGTGAACGTTTGGAAAGGAAATAATGCAACCTGAACAAGCTAATTAAATGTACAGCATACTTGTATTGTCATCCTAATTATCAGTATCAGCCTAATATTTTCTATATTCTGAACACAAGCAAATAAAGGTATACATACAGACAGACACATTTTAATGGGACTGTGTCATTCTGTTTGCTATTCGAAATGAATATTGCGGAATTGTAATAATTTGCTCTTATAAACTGCATTGGGCCGGTCACGGTAGCCGAGCGGTCTAAGGCATGCACTGTCTACGCTCGCTCGGAAGCCGGGATCGTGGGTTCGAATCCCACTCAGGGCATGGATGTTTGTGCGCGTTTCTCTGTGTTTGTGTACAAGTAGAGGCCTTGCGACGAGCTGATCACCCACCCAAGGAGTCCTACCGTATGTGTAAGATCTAGAAAAACCGAAGTGAACAGAGAAGTTCATGGAGGTAGGCCTAGGCCCACTGGGGCTGTAGTGCCAAGGAAAAAAGAAACTGCATTGGAGGGCTACTGAGGTCGATTTGAAGTACATGTACCAGTAACCATCGACAGCACGACTTGTTATTCATTCATATCGGAAGAATAACACTTTTTGTCGTGTTTTGTTTGTAAATAATTAGAAACTAGAAATTAGAATTCATTTCCTGCCTGATTAACAATGCTGTCCTATTAAAAAAGGAAGTTTTATGAACGTGATAAATAAGTTGGTACTTCCTAGTTTAACTGTCGGCTTATCTGAGAGCCACTGATTATTTATTCTTCCGGAAGTGAAAGTTTAGCAGATTACAGATAAAAATATCTATTTTGGTCGCTTTCATTTTACCAGTTTTATTTCGAAGCACGAGGTATGATGTGCGTGACTACGGTCCTAATACTGGTATGTTTTCTACAACATCAACCACCTCCAAGAATAAGTTGTCTACATCAGGGATAAAAAGATATACAAGAAACTGGTAGGATCGTGCTAGGAATATGCGAACCCCGTCTAATAACCTAAGCAACATAAAAATATGTAAGATTTGAGGCTTTCACGGCGGTGACTATGAAGGAAGCAGTCTTCTGGGATTTGGCACCGTGTATATGTGGTGTTAACCGACGTTNACTGCTTTCTTCAACATAAAATATGTTTCTTCTTGCCAGAATTCAGTTGACGAAAATTGGCAATGAAAGGACCAATATTAATATTAACAAAGTAATTAATTTACGAATATACGAAGTGAATGTGATGCGCATAAATTGATCTTTCAAGACATTTTCTACCCAGATGGAGTTCGAAAAAAAAATTCTACTTACCACAGAAATATATAACTATAAATAAGAAAATAAATAAAATCCTTTATGTAACCCTATTATTACTGAATAATTATATCAGTTTTCTTTCTTTACTGAATTATTCCAGTTATAAAACTTCCAGGCTAGCCCAATGTTGTGTCTAAATATTTTACTTTTTACTTTCAAAGCATCATGTCTTCATTCCGAAAATTAATTCAAATAAATGTTTTAGAACTTTGTCGGTCCAGCTTTTATTTGTGTGCCTGTATTTCATAGATGTGATCATTGTATGGCAGATGTTTTTATTGCTGTAACAGTTTTTTTTAATTCGTCCATCGGCACGTACATAATGTACAATTCGGGCCCGCATTGCTATAAAATTCGATAACCTTTGATATATGCCACAGATTATAGGCCTAGGCCCTATGCATATTTCTTTACTTTGAATTCAACTCTTCAGTTGTCCACTTGAACACTTGTCATAATGCACAGAAATCTTTCCACTAGGCCTAGATTCTGTTGCTAAATGTCATTGAACCAGTTTTCGTATATTTCAATCTGGAATTACGTGGCATGGCTTCATGCTAGTTTCTTCCTTAGTTGATTTTTCGAATATGAAGTCGGAGGAGACAGGTTACTCCGAAACATCGGTTGATCTCCAACGGATTACATGGCATTACATCCCAGAATATAGAACCTAAAATCTTAAATTAAGATTGTCTCTTACATTATTTAATCAGAGAGCCTTAGAACGCTAGAGGCCGATGCAGAATAGAGGCCGGGTACTCAGGAATGGTTTGCTTCTACTTTTGATTGTGTCAATACGAATACCTGCCCATGTAGGGAGGAGTTGTTTTTGTAAATGTGGTCTGTAAGTGGTTCTAGGAAGTTGATAAGAGCTCTGTGTATCAGAATTGATACATTGCTGCACGAGAGATGTTCATAAAACGTGACCCCTTTCTGTGAGAGTGAGTAGGGTTAGTCTGGAAGACTCTCGGGGACCAGAGGACATGGTCACAGAGCTAACCAAATTACCTCGCTGGATATACGGGGTCTTCGGTTTGGGGAAGTTTGTCGGACTGCAGGGGGTTTGGATTGTACCTAAGAGTGTGACGTTCAACTTTTCATGTATGCCTTAATCAGGAAATAATAAGAGGAGGCGCGGATTAAGTCACCAAGCTGCTGTAGTTCGCCCCACAAATCGCATCCAACTCTCAGATTAGAACTGGAACTGACTGATTGGCTGACTGATCAACTCGAAATACGATCCGGAGGTTCCACACGGTTCGTGTAAAGAATGACAATGGGCCAGTTCAGTTCAATTTACACGTAAATCCACAAACTGTTCCTTTAAAATCAATGTTTTATTCTTATTTTAAAACACTGTTGAAACTGCAGTAATGGTAATTAATTGTAAGATTTCAGAAAGAACCAGTTGTGCCCAAATTTGATACATTATCCTGAAAATCGCCTAAAGGGAATGAAGAAAACTGCGATGAACCGTAGTCAGTACATTCTGTAACCCGGAAGAATATTGCAATCGACTACACGCCATCACTACACCAGTCTGCTCGGTATCATTTTTAGTGTTATCTTACGTTTATGTTTCCATCTCTGTCAGGGCCGCTTCCGACGTTTTTGATTTCCTGTGTTCTTATTTTTTTATTTATTCATGGCACAGGGATAATTAATGCCAGGCGGATAATAAAGCAACAAGAATTTGTTGAAAGTAACTGTGTAAATATCATTGAGAATTCGCTGGTATTAGTTACTGTGAACCTTGTAATCGAAGTCTGCCTCAGTAGGCTGCAAGAGCTCGAATGATTATCACGTGACAGTTGCTGCCTACATTTTGGAACACCTGAATATTCGCGCGGTCACAGGTTGAGGATCTCAGTGTTACAATAATCATCCGATGTTATTAACGCTTGTATGTGACTGTATCCCGTGTCTATTGTTCTTTCTGGTGAGGGTATTAAAAGGTTTCTTTCTTTGGGTGTCTGTCTTCACCTTGGGGTTGTACGGTGACGTTAGTGTGGGCATAATAAAATCTTTCTTTGTAAGACGCTCAAGTGAGACTTACTGTTTTTCTTTTTCTTCTTCGAAATAGCTCATAGTAATGAAGGCTTTTTACTCGTCACAAAAAGAGTATTAACATAATGGGAAGCGTAATTTTTGACTATATAAAATAAATTGTGTATAATGTGACTAGTTTTTCAGCAATAGATATGTACTTATATGCAGTATGCATCAAAGTTATACAGATATAAAAAAAATGCAAAGAAAATGCTGGGAAAGATATGTACTCCGATTTCAAAAATTTCTCTCCTTTTGCTCCCAAATTCGAGCGCAGGGCTGATTTCTCAGTTTAATGATAATTTGTGCAGAGGTAGGACACCTTGAACGGGCGATCAGCTCGTCACAAGGCCTCTGCCTAAACTCAGGAAAAAACAAAGATAGAATAAACGCATACACACGCCAAACATCCATGCCTTATGTGGGACTCGAACCAACGATCCCAGCTTCCGAGTGAGTGAAGACAGTACAAGCCTTAGACCTCTCGGTTACCGTGAACGGCCCGATTTCGAATATACTCTTTAATCTTAATTATATATTTTTTCCTCCAAGAGAGGAGGCGAACTTTCTTGATCAACAAATTCTTCACACTGAAGGAAAATATTTATAGTTGTATGACGCTTCCTTTCTACAAACTTAAGATACAGGGAAATGCCAGGCTACTCTTGGGATATCTGGTACATATTAAATAATATATGAATTCTTTTTGCTGCTTGTACTATACCCTAAATTGAAATAAGGGGGGAGAGCGTAACGTACTGAGATATCCGTAAATGGAATCTCGGCTCATTTAACTGCATTAATTACTTAGAGAGATCAAATGCTTCAAGGCACCTATTGCGATAAATTACCATTAACATTACGAGGCGAGCAACAGTCTGTTGCACTCAATGTTGGATCAATCATTAAGTTTCTGATATCCAGAAGACTAATTTACAGCAACGTGACATGCCCTTGATATTTCAGATTCGGTAAATTTCCGTGCTGTATACAAGAATGTGATAGTCATGCATACCTTCCTGTTGTTTACAGTGCCCAAACATGAAGACGATCCCTAACGGGGAGTCTGCCTTTCCTCCTGTCCGTATGGTTCACTTCAGGAGACTTCACATGTTGAATGTTGACGGAATTTCGTCTAATTCTTGTAAGTCTGGTTCGGTGCAAAGCTACTTTATATTAAACTCAAAATAAATTGTGTTATTTTCATGAAATACATCTCATCAGACAGAAACCTGGCACATGACATGAAAGTAGGCCTCATTAAAATATGAAAAATTTAACTTAAATTATTTTCAATATAATACAAATTTAAAGAAATATAAGAAGGTACTACTCTGCAGATTATGTTATCTTCAGTATAATTAGCTTCGAAATAAAGGATCTGTATATGCAGCAAATAAACGTCAGGGTCGTGACAGGGACTTGGAATTTGATTAAATGCTGTGTTAGTATATTAACAATAGGGGATATGAATTTGTTGATAATATAATCCCAAACTAGTACAGAATAAATAAAAATGAAACTCATACGTTGAAAAAACTTTTAATTTGAAATCCTTTAACGATATGTTAAAAATAGGTTAAAATGACAGGAGTTCATAATAAGATTTCAACACAGGAGCAAGACATGAATGGAGAAACGCATAAGAAGTCACAAGCCCTGCACAAAATACGAGATGTTGTAGACCGAAAAAAAAACTCTGGTCACTTTGGACCTGGTAGGAAGACATTTTGTTTCATGATACACAAAGGGGCTGCAAAATGAAAATAAATATGTAAGATTTGAGNATGGCGACAATACAAGGTAAGGTGAGAAGTATTCATCGTCATAATGATTTTTATTGGCATTTTATTTAAACAAAATACATAATATCCATTGATTTAGGTTTTAAGATATTAGCACCTTACAACATGCTTTAAACTATACTGGATTTTGAGTTCTCACAGCGGTGGCTATGAAGAGTTATACATATATATCTTCTGGGATATAAAGCCGTGTAGTTCGGTGAAAGAGGACCGACGTATCTGAGAATATCGGTTGACTTTCACCGAAGTACACGGCTTTATATCCCAGAAGATAAAGCTCTTCATGCTTTAAATTAATTTCGATTTAAATTTAGTGCTTATTGTTGAGTCCGGTCACGGTAGCCGAGAGGTCTAAGGCATGTACTGTCTTCGCTCGCTCGGAAGCCGGGATCGTGGTTTCGAATCCCACACAAGACATGGATGTTTCGTATATGTATGTGTTTAATCTGTGTTTGTGTTGTCCTATGTTTAGGTAGAGGCCTTGCGAAGAGCTGATCACTCGTCCAAGGAGTTCTACAAACTGGGGGGGGG
>NW_019723301.1:395597-405503 GCF_002891405.2 Cryptotermes secundus
AAACCTCGACACCGTAAGGTATAAGAGGAACGCATTAAATAAGTAAGGAAGTAAAGTTTATTGTTTAGTAAACAGAAAACTTACTATCATTGTACCAATAAGAATCAGATTAAGGCAGTAAAAGTTGATGGGTTTTATTGTAATTGAAAAATGGATTTATGGTGGGTGCGGGCACACAACTATTGGTCTCGAATCCAGATATGGAACACGGTTTAACAACTGAAAGAAGAGCATAGTTTAATCAAATTTTCGCCTTTTTTAAGCCCTGTTCTTCTAATTGGTTTAAAAAATTACTCCGCCCTGACACTTAAAATGTACGTTGAATCACGATGAATATGTAATTGTCGCTAATACCGGTATTCATATCATTACACGGCAGAATTTAAATCCCTAACACAAACGAAACTGCGAGATTGGTAGCTCTGCCGGAGCCTTGCAAAGTCATTGCTTACAAACTAAACCAATGGAACTGATGCACTCCATAGTAACAGAAATAAAACCCAGTCAGAACTTGATATTCGATAACGTGTATTTAAGATAAGACAGCTGCATGTAGCATGGAGTCGCTGCGGCCATGAGCAGTACATGCAGACGAACTGCGGTTTGCATTGCGAAATGCCGTTGTTAAAAGAGAAAATGAAGGTTTGAATACGCAGGATCACAAAGGTCGTATGTAGGATTTTGTTCATGCTACCTCACTATTGCTTGCAAGTCTTATTGAAAACATCCGGTGATTTGATTTCCGGCATTTCAATGGAATTAAGCGAATGGTTTATTTAAGGAGAAGAAAACTAGTATACTAGTTCAGTTCATGTCAACTGTACCAATGTGCTTGCCCTTTTAATTCGTTTTAATTAAAAGACAAATTATTCTTAAATTTGTCGGAAAGGTCAGGTCGGTAGAAATTACTCCCATTCCTGAAGTTTTAAATTTCTGCTATCAAAATTTCCATTTCTGAGTCCGTGCGAAACTTTTTCTGATATAAGCAACATTAGCATAGGCCCAATTCAGTCCTCGATGCTTGTATGATTACGCGCATAAAAATGAAGATGTTCCTGTGCTTAATTAATTAAGCATTAAGCCATGAAGACGTATTGGGGAATGGATGTATAGAACCACATTTTCTTGACCTAGGCACTAGTTGGAAGTGAGTAGTCAGCTTCACACCCCTACCGCTTTAACCCTGGGGAAAGAGACACCGGTACCCATTGTATAGGAGGGTAGTGATCCCCATAGCCGGTCTGGACGACGTGGAGAAGGGAAATTCTTGACCCTTCCGGGACTTGAACTCCGATTTCTCGGTCGTCCAGAACGTAGCCAGTCGCTATACCGACTACGCTATCCCGCCTCCAAATCATATACNATATAAATCTCTAAAAATATGCAACTTCTATTCAGATGACTTGTTTAGAATATGTAGTAATAATATGGAGGAACCTAACGGAACAATTTAGAAGTTAAGACAGGCGAGAGAGCACGACGAAAAGAATTCTGCTATAAAATTTTAAATGACAACCATTAACACCAAACGTTATTGTAAGGACGACAACAGAATTATATAAAGATAAGCCTAGGATCTCCCCTTATTGAGGCGGGTCAGAATACCCTTACCGTAACCGTGCAAGTCGTAGAAGGCGATGCCTGGGCATATAACTGGGCCACCCTGTCTTTGGGAGGACATAAATACAGGACCAGGTCCTCCAGGTTGGATGTTGGACGCAAGGAACTTTACTCTGTGACAATGTCATTGTTGAGGAATCCATAGAAGTGAAAACCGGAGGGTCTAATTCAACACAAGCTGGCAAAATCTTCTAAGGAAGGCTGTGGCACAAAAAGGGCTGTTTTCTGGAATCATGATGATGATGATGATGATGATGATGATGATGATGATGAAGTAGAAGAATTTTAGGATCTGTTCATAATTCTATCTCTTAAAATATTCCAATCCCTGGCTGGTGTTCTCAGGATGACCACTCTTAAATCAGTCTGCAGAATATGTCATATCACTTAATCATACGTCATTTAATTATCAAAAACTTTTAAGATGGTCTAGATGAAGTTATGAAATGCGATACGTAGACTTTCATTTTGGCCCCTCCAGACTTGTATTTCCCTGAAGTACTATTTCAGTACTTGCTGTGTATTTTGTGTGAGTAAGTAAGTAAAGTAAAGCTGTCCCTATAACAGGCCGTGAAGGCCCATAGGATTGTAAGATGTTGAGTCTTAAAGTTAATAATTGATGAATAATTTTAATAATTATCATTATTAATTAACAGCAATAATCTAAACATCGCTGTTGACGATACTGATTTTCTAATTAGCTATTTTTTATCATCACTGTACTACATATTGTAGCGTTGCTAAGCAGTGGCCCTATAAATAGCTGTCGTTGCTAGGTAACGCACACAAAAATAGATGAACAGGGCTATGCATTCCGTTTGTAAGCATCAGATCAGTTACCATACTTTATTGGAAAAGGTGTTTTCTACTCACTGTGGGTGCAGTGGTTATAACGAAATAGTTCAGTTGACAGGGCAGAACCCCGTGTGGAGGCGGGGTCGAATACCTCCACCGTGACCCTGCGAGACGTAAGAGGCGACGAGAAGAGAAGTCTAAAATCTGAGACATTAAAATATGGTCTCTAGTCCCAAGTGACTCGGACCCGAGAAAGACTGAGCTGGCGAGGACCAGTAGCATGTAAAAAAGAGAATATTGTCCTCTCGTCCCACAAAAACAAGGCCGTAACTGTCAAACAGTGATAAATATTTGATCATGAGCCCCATCTGGTGCTCAAAACCAAGACTTACTGACTGACCGTAACTCGAAACCAAGACTTACTGACTGACCGTAACTCGAAACCAAGACTTACTGACTGACCATAACTCGAAACCAAGACTTACTGACTGGCCGTAACTCGAAACCAAGACTTACTGACTGACCGTAACTCGAAACCAAGACTTACTGACTGGCCGTAACTCGCAATGTGACTCTGAGTTTGACTTGACAGGGCAGTTCAGTTGAAATTCAGCCAGTGAAGAGAAGACTAGGAGTTTGGTGTGAAATGGCCGCCAGCCTGGGACACAGATCAGTTGACATTTGTACGGGACTTGAGCACGGAAGCAGAGGAATAGTCATTGTTAATATCCGTTACCAAGCAACGGCTAGTGAAGACTGTAACAGCCTGAGAACACACAGCGTGTCTGTGAATTGTAGTAACGAGTTGTATAAGAGCCAAATAAATCCGGTCACCAATCCATAGTCCTACAGTCAGCCCTAAATCCATCAGAACCATCCTATTGTCTTTATCGACTTTCTCCAGCCTCTCCTGCGCCTTGGCAATTCTTTTCTTGCTTTTCCTTTTGGCTAGTCAAATAGAGCTTCTTCGGGTTATGTTAGTCTTTGCAACCACTATATACGGGTTTATCGTTCTGTCAGCCAAAGTAAGTTATAGCTAGTGCAGCAGGTCTCAGGAGATACTAAATGAACAAGCATCTCACGCAAAACCCAAGACCAGATACTGTACTTTTAGGCTATTTTATGGCAGATGGATCCTTTATAGTGTCTCCTTTTAAAGTCATCCCTGATCTATAGCGAGCTGTAATAACCTCAAAGCGATATGATACATATGGCAGCCCTCGGTAGCACCGTTGCTTCTCGTACTCTCTACGTCAAATACTTATTATTTTTTCATTCTAAAAGTTTATAGGCCGGTCACGGTAGCCGAGCGGTCTAAGGAATGTATTGTCTTCGCTCGCTTGGAAACCGGGATCGTGGGTTCGAATTCATCTCAGGAAATGGATGTTTAGTTTGTGTGTGTGTACGTTTTTCTGTGTTTGTGTACAGGTAGAGGCCTTGCGACTAGCTGATCACCCGCCCAAGGAATCATACCGAATGTGTAAGATCGAGAAAAACCGAAGTGAACGGAAAAGTTCATGGAGGTAGGCCTAGGCCCACTGGGGCTGTAGTGCCAAAGGAAAAAAAAAAAGTTTATAGGAATCATTTAGTACAGACCTTTGGGAATTTAGTTGCATTTCTGGATCATAACCAACCGGCTGCATACATAAACAAGAAAGTTACAAAATCACTAACTTTTAGAGAACAACATTAAAGAATCTTAGATTAATAATATGAGAATATGTAGAATTGGACTTGATCCAGCTTAATCAGGCTAGCGGTTAGTGGCGGATTGTCCTGGAGACGGTACTGAGTTTTTGAATTTCTGTGGCACGGAAGGCAGGAAACACTGAATATCAACTGAAAATAAAAAAAAAAAATAAATAATTTCAGCAAAATTCAACAATAAACTAGAAAAAAATAATATCGTGAAGCAATTACATTGAAGTATCTACCTGATGATAAACTTTTAAGGTCAAAACATGCTCTGGAAATAACACTTACGTGAGGAAGTGGGAACGTAGCACAAGAACAGTCTACGAGAACGACAAGAAGTTACAAATTGAATACTGACCCTCCGAATTGAATCGTTAGTCAGTGCAAGAGGATGCTGAATTATCACAGTAATCGGGGACATTAACCTCCTTAACCAACGCATAAATATCCTAGAGTTCCTTCACTCATTACATTTCGGCCGTAAACTACCGCGCATAATTCACGATGGATTTCCGCAGCATTCATATTTTCAGCGTGAAGATATCGGATAGCAGAGAAAATTTTGCAGATGGCAAGATTATCAATCGAAAGACACATCATAACTCACACTGTAGGGACAAGTACAAACACTAGGTCACCAGCTGTGTGATGGTCTATAAGGCAGTGAGTCATTTGACGCTACTTCGCATGCGCGAGCTCTTTCCCTCTCCTACATTAGCCGCCTAAAATAAACGGAGGGTTACTTTCCGAATAACCCTCGTATACCATCATGGTCCGCTATTGCAGTAAGATATTTATCTATATATGTATGCTTTAATGAATGAATATGGAGGAAGGGAATTCATTCATTCCCTTCCTCCATATTTCTGAAATTTTGTCAATTAGTTCAGATGTTTTTAGGGAGGCACAGAATCGCTTCCATTAACACAATCATACCACAAGCCCATCTTACATTATGCAACAAAGAACTTAGGCTAAAAGTACAACAGAAGAGAAATGTGCCCATGCAGAGGAAGTGAAATATATTTTGCGTCGGTTTTGCAGCAAAGAGTAAGAGAGAATGTGAGAATGAGAGAGATAGTGGTTGCGGCTGGTAACGCAATGATGGTAACCATGGCAACCTTCTGACCTCGTATGCGCTGCTAAGCGAGTTTGTTTGGCGACCGAGCTAGGTCAGGGTAGAAAATAGGGTGCGAACTGTTACACTGTAATGCCTAATCTAAAATCCTCATACCACATAACTCTGCCTTCGTGCACTGCTTGTCTGTCAGAAGCTTTTATTCGATAGGCTAGGTATCTTCAGACGGATTGAGGATTTCAACGATATCGATTGTAATATATGTAAATTGTTTTCTAAACTTAATTGCCCACAAAACAAAGTTGTGTCCCGCAATTAAATTAGAAATTATGTCACTGGCTTTGCAGTTATAAAATAGAATATTACACGTAGCTCTTAAACGTTAAAGCAGCAAACTGAGTTAGTTCTTGTTTATAAGCTATAGGTAAAATCTCTACAAGTACGGCGTATTATGTTTTTGGACATTATCTATCGTCCTGTATATTTTCCAAAATCCGTCCTGTTTATATTTGAAAACACAACGTTTCGGAGACTGGATTCTGCCTCCGTCTTCAGGTAGAACCTACTCTGTTGGGCCCAATAGATAGAGCTAGTCCCTATCTCCGGACAGGTCCAACTGAGTAGGTTTTACGTGAGGACGGGGACAGAAACCAGTCTCCGAAACGTTGTGTTTTGAAATACAGTAAACAGGACGGTTTTTCAAAAATATACAGGACGATGGATAATGTCCCGAAACATAATACTTGTAGCAGTGTACCATCGTCACAAACTTTTAAAAAATCTCTTCACAATTAAGCGTTGTGTCAGGAAGGAGAGTGCGGGGTAGGGCTGTAGTCCTTCTTAACCTTCGTAATTATATCGAGATGAGTGACAAGCTGAAAATCCCGGCCGCCTTACTCTCGAGGAAAAATCCCCGGTGTATGTTGAACACGAGGTTTGGTACGTCCAAAAGATGGTCTTGACACAGTGGCAAAAAGAAAAATATTCTCTTAAGCGTACTAGACAATAGCCAACGGAACTACCCACTTTATTCGATACGTAAATGGAAAAAAAAATATATATAGTGCATCATGGACCTACTTACCTTGTCATCGTCCTAATTTAAGATGACAGTTGTTTCTTTATGGAACCGGGAATCTCATTTGGAATATAGATTAGGCTACTGACTCAATGATCGTGTCTCGAATCCCGAGAGATTCGAGGTCATTTTCCTTTCTCAATAACGTCCAGGTCGGCTACGGGTCTGACCCAACTTCCGGTCCAGTGGATGCCGGTGTTAAATCAGCCGGGGAGTGAATCTGGTGCCAAGGTTAAGAATGCCTGGAGCTATAATTCTGTTTCCCGTACGCCTTCATGGTGTTCCCCAAATTCAGCAACTCGAGGTTTCGCCTTCGGAGCTTTCGTATAAATTCCATTTGGTCCATAGCAAGAACAACTATCATATTGCTAACACCATGATATCGGTAAACATACACACAGATAATACAATAGAGATTGTGGTGTGCTTTGTATATAAGATCCGAATTTTTGTATGTTATTCACACAATTTTTAACAATTTAAAGGATTATAATGCTTCAATTGCCTGTCTATATTTATGATTTCCTTAACCAATTTCAGTCTAATTGTTTTCCTGTAGCCTATAAATATTCGCCGAAATCGAGCTTTGCTCGTCTAGTGATGTGTTCAAGTCATTTCTCATTTCAGTATGTATGTTAGGGAAATGTGAAAATCCGCGTTGATTCATACCCATGTTATTCACTGCGCCGTTTCAACACCGGTAGTTACATGTCGTCAGATTGGATGGGAATACATTCAAGATTATGATTATACACAGATTTGTTACAATGCAATCATGACTTGTGTCATTCACTTGGAGAAACAGAGAAATAGTACTCCTATTCTGAGTGTACCTGGGAACTCGGTGAAGCGTGGATTCGAGTACCTCTCGCATAAAAGTTCAGAGCGTCACCAACCTTCTCGATAGCGGCAATTTGTAAATACTGATTTTTATTTCCTTTACTCAGTATATCTCCTTTGTACTCGACGACTGAAGTTCCATCCACACCAGAGACGCAAGATTCCTCTTTGTTACCGCCTTCAGATCGACTCTGGACCAAACCGGCGTCTGATTCAGTTTGTATCGATGATACAATGAAGCAGGCAGATCGAGAAACTTATCATTTACGTCTGTTTAATGCCAGTGTTCAGGAACACGTGCAGTGATACCTCTAGTCCCGCATACGTCTTAATAGCATAATACTTACTCAGGCACAGAAAGAGCGTCATATTTTTACCATTGCCTTTGACGTTACTTTATTGAAGCCTTAAAAGCATTATAACCAGAGCTCAACAATGTGGATACTGCCCTAGATAAACTCTATTGTTACGTCTTTCACAAGGCCGCAACCTGCGCAGCCGTCCCCTGTTCCTCCTACAGAAAAATTAACTAAGCAAATATGAATGTTCATTTAGCCCGCCAGCACTGTAAGTTGTAGTGAAACACAAAAGTGAAGCGGGCCAGCTGAGCGGACGGCCAACACAAAAATAAATCAGCGCGTGTTTATACTTCGTCTGCTACGGGAACGAGAATTCGTCATCATCAGTTGGTGACGTAGATAATTGAGTCATCATAAGAAAATTAATAGATTTATTTTTAAATATACTTCTTGTAATAATACACCGGTGGGAAATTCAGACACACGTACACAAAACTTTCTTCTGTAAGGTTGCCTACACCCACCTTGATTCATAGAGTAGATGGACTTTACCAGTTCCCATTTCTGGCCACCGAAGTGGTGTTCACATGATTGTGTAGAGTTAAATGTATGGTACTGAATAGCAAATATTTGATATCATTACAAGTGAGATAGGTTTATAGCGAACAGACACTACAAAGGACGGTTGATATCTATGTCACACCAGTTCCTAATAATGTGAACAGAGATGGCCCCTGAAACTTCGGTCATATTTAAGCAACTGATATGGCTGATGGGCTGAGAAGATTTAATTATCTTTAGCCGCCATGGCAGCTTCAGATCTTAAGTCCCTTTTACCTTTTTAGAAGGCTGAAACGTTAATTTCAGTAGAATGCTCTGTATCGGGATATTAGGCGCATAATACAGAATGTCCGGATGAAAGGAATCCAAAATAAAATAATTATTTCTCAGAAAGCATTTATTATACTCATTTATTGATAACAACATTACAAAGGGAAACTATCAAAATTCTTTTTTCTGAGTATATAACTTTCTCACTAAATATCAATGTGGGCTCCCTTGGGGCACGACAATTATCCACACGACATTCGAACTCGTTCCACGTTGCTTGAAGCATGTTTGGTGTTACCGTAGCCACAGCGTCCCTTATGCGGGCTTTCAGGTGTTTAATAGTCATTGATCTTAACCTGATAGACAATGTTCCTCGCATAACCCCACAAGAACAAATCCAATGGGGTTAAATCTGGCGACCTAGGAGGCCAAGCGATTGGTCCACTTCTGCCGATCCATCTCCAAGCCGTCTCTCTGTCCAGGTGATTCCTAACATGGTTGCAGAAATATTGAGGCACATGTGTGTAAGCCGTTCAAGAACAAAACAAATCTGTCAGAGTTTTCCTTTCCGATGACATAAACCGGGAACGTGTGCGACAATTAGTTTCCGAGATATAAATTTTTAATTTTGGATATCTTTCTTCCGGACACCCGATATTTGTACGAGTATGTTACTTAGCTGCGAAGGATTAAAATTTGTTGCCATACTTGCTTACTTATGGAGCTGAGCCCTTCTTGAGGAGAAGCCAAATCTGCAGCTACTCAAGCATTTCCCAGCATTTTATGGAACATTAAGGTTCATTGCCATGTTCACAAGAGCCCTCCACTAGTCCCTATCCTGAGCCAGATCAATCCAATCCATACAATCCCATCCAGTCTCTCTAAGATCCATTTTAATATTGTCCACTCACCTACGCCTTGGTCTTCCCAGTGGTCTCTTTCCTTCTGGCTTTCCCATCAATATCCTATACGCATTCCTCGTATCCCCCATTCGTGATACATGCCCTACCCACCTCATCCTCCTTGACTTGATCATTCTAATTACACTTGGAGTAGGGTTCTAAGAAGATTTGTTGCCAGAATACGAAATCTAATTTCTCTCAGAAACTTCCCATAAGGGCGTGAACATGCAGTGTGTTGGCTCTGTGTTGTCAGATACCAATAATAACGGAGAACGTAACGAGAGCGGGAAGGTAACTCCTCTGTGGAGTACACAGTTTCCGCATGCATACTTTGTGATTCTGAATACTTCATTTATTTTGATATTACTCTGTTACAAAGCTGCATTTAAAAGGGAACGTAAGCAAAACTTAACTGGCTAACTTAGCCATGACAATCTGCATTTTTATTCGAGTGGTGCTGGACTCGAATCTCGGTCGACACATTGACTAACCTGAAAATATTCGTGGTTATCTTCAATCCCTCTACGCAAATTACATCAATTATCCCATGATCACTTCCTTCCAAATCCTTTCCAATTCATCTTTCGTCTGTCACCTTACCATCACGCTATATAATCTCGCTATTGGCAGCGTAATTAAATAGCCCACATAGAAATAAGCACTAGATACGCCTGCACAACACTGCAGTCGTAAATACTGTCGCTGACACAGTCGATAAGCTCTGGAGAAAATACACTGCATATATATATATATATATATATATATAGT